>NC_067221.1:302500-341817 GCF_019924925.1 Ctenopharyngodon idella
CTTCAATAAGATGATCATCATAGATGTGAACTATTGTTATTTCTCTGTCTTCAGTCTGAGTTACTGCAGTATTACAGAGGAACAGTGTGTCATCCTGACTTCAGCTCTGAAATCAAACCCGTCACACCTGAGAGAGCTGAACCTGAGCGGGAATAATCTAGGAGACTCTGGAGTGAAAAACCTCAGTGATCTACTGATGAACCCACAATTCAAGCTGGAGAAACTAGAGTTAGTGTCATTATACTGTATTTACTGTTTAATTTATTTTAAGTCAACAGGACACAAGTCACATCATCTGTAGCGCTCGAGGAGGACTGAACTATTAACAAACTAGAAGATATACAAAGAAACTCAGACATGAATGGAACAGAAAGAGAATCAAAAAACAAACTCAGAACATGACAAACATTGTCTTTAATCACAAATCTAACATGTAGGAGAAATAAAGCACAACCACTTCAACATAAACGACAGAAAAAAGAGAAGAGCTAAGGGTTTAAGGCCCCGTTTACACTAGTACGTTTTTGTTTTAAAACGATCCTCGTCTACACCGGCGTTTACACAGCGTTCCAGAAACGATCTCCGTCTACACTACACAATTGAAAACACATGTCACATGACCGTTCATGCACACTGGGCATGTGTGTTCAAGTGTAAACAGTTTCCTCTTGTGCATGTCAGTAGCTGCAGTATTAAACAATGCAGTTTAACTGATCAATAGCTGCTAAAAATGACAACGAAACCAGCAAAGATTGCAGTTCAGTCTCCATGTTATTGTTGACACGGTCGTCGAGGACACACACAGTGGACGTGGGCAGCCACACCATCGTTCTCAGAAGTCTCTGTTTTGGTCCGTTTACACTGAAACACAACCCCAGTGTTTTCAAACTAAAACAGGGTCTGCAGCGTTTTCAGAAGTCTCAGAAACACTGGAGTAGTGTAAACCACAGGCGTAACCGTAGTAAAAGTTATGCGTTTTAAAATGAAAAGGCACTAGTGTAAACGGGGCCTTAATCAGGGTGTCCAATCCTGCTCCTGGAGGGTCCTGTAGAGTTCAGCTCAACCCCAATTAAACACACCTGAACCAGATAATCAAGCTCTTACTAGAAACTTCTAGACAGGTGTGTTGAGGAGAGTTGAAGCTGAACTCTGCAGGACAGAGTTTGGACCCCTGGATTAAACACACAGAGTAATTAAAGTGAAACAGAACAGCTGCAGGAACTAATTAACCAAGAACACTAACTAGGGAACACACACAGACAGCAACACCATGATAATAAAACACAACAAAACTGTGACACAAATAGATTATTCTGAAATCTTACATTTATACTGGACTAATGGTACTTTTCACTAAATCTTCTTTTATTAAGCAAAATGTGTGTTTAGAGATTGTAAATTATAATCTAAAATGACTTAATAATTGATTAATTAGATTTTCTTTCATTAAAAATGTGAAAATAGACCATTTAAATGTTCATTTTTCTATTGTTTCTATATTGATCCTATATATTAATCTAGAGTGATAAATTCACTTATTTGTGGAGTGAGGACGGATCCAGACTCGGATTGTAACTAGTGTCCTCAAACGCTCCTGTCTTGGTTTGTTCGTTTATATTATTAAGTTTCCATGTTTTTGCTGGTTTATTAGTGACTGTATGACATTTATTCATGATTCATTTAACTCACACATGAACTGAACATGGATTTGAGTCATTTTCTCTTTCTGTCTTCAGTCTGAGTTACTGCAGTATTACAGAGAAACAGTGTGTCATCCTGACTTCAGCTCTGAAATCAAACCCGTCACACCTGAGAGAGATGAACCTGAGTGGGAATAATCTAGGAGACTCTGGAGTGAAAAACCTCAGTGATCTACTGATGAACCCACAATTCAAGCTGGAGAAACTACAGTTAGTATCATTATACTGTACAGCAGTTACAGTGAGATTGAAGTTTATTTATTTTAAGACAGCAGAGCTTATGTTTCATTCTTTATAGCACTGCACTTTCTGGGTTTTATCTATTGGTCACATTTTTTTAATCTAGTAAGTAATTGTTTAATTTTCAGCGTTTGATATGATGTACTGTAGGGATGGGCATCTTTCAAAAATATTGCATTCGAATATTTGGGCTCATAAAAATCAAATATTTGTTTATTTAAATGACGTTTAACGAGAAAGACGTTTTTTATTTTTTTATTCATCAAGATTTTGTTATCGTTTATTTATTTATTTATTTATTTATTTTTATTAATATTAATATTAAACATTTGCTTACAAAGTACTAAAGTGCAAAAAGAGCCGGAGGTTCAGGGATGGCCAAACATTACATCACACTGAAAATTAGAGGAAAATAAATAAATAATATAAATAAATAAATGAGGAAATATCAATTAAATAGATCATATAAACATAACAATCCTCCCCACAAAACAAAATAATCTTAAATAAAAAAAGTGAGCATACATTCAAAGTTTTACTAGCCTTTTTGTTTCAGGAGGT
Source organism: Ctenopharyngodon idella (assembly GCF_019924925.1). NCBI lineage: Eukaryota > Metazoa > Chordata > Actinopteri > Cypriniformes > Xenocyprididae > Ctenopharyngodon > Ctenopharyngodon idella. Next base: position 305,002 of record NC_067221.1, read on the forward strand.
AGATAAGGAGTTAATATAGATCTTAACATCTTCTTGAAAGTGAGAAGAATGGGAGGTCACTTTCATAGTTTTACATTTGTGGATAAAGTATTTTGCAAGCAAAATAATTGGAAAGAATAAATTTTCATGCTGCTTCTCAAAAATAACAAACCCAAACAAGACATCCTTGAAATAAAGCTCAAAGTCTTTATATATATAGTCTACAATGAACTGGCAAATGTCTTGCCAAAGTTTTCTTGTATGATCACAATACCAGAAAAGATGCAAGAGAGTTTCTGGTTGTGAATCACAGAAAGTACAGTTCACATCTATACTTAATTTCAATTTAGACACAATGAAGGTTTTTACAGGATAGTACAGATGAATAAGCTTAAAAGAAATCTCTTTGACCTTATTCACCAGAAGATACTTGTTAGGAAAAGTCCAAACCTTCTTCCACAATATATTTTCCACTAAATTGTTCCATCTTGAAACGACATGAGGAGTGGAAACCCAATCTTGAAGAAAAAGAAAACGAATCTCTCTATTATTTTTTACTGTAGATTTAAAGCATATTCTGCCTACATACGTGTCAGCCGGGTCTGGGAGAGGTATTTCAGAACTTGACAAAAAACTATTACAGCCCTTAAATAACATAATGACACCATTAGGGATAGCACCAAATACAATGGCAAACTGTTTTGGAGTAACAGGAATATTATAATGAGAAAGAAACTCTTGGTAAGTAAATAAGTAACCATCCTGATTAAATAGTTGACTAACCCGACTGATCCCATTCTTAAACCAATTTTCAAAAAATAAGGACTCATGTTTATAACAAATATTCTTATTATTCCAAATGAAGTAATTGGTTGGAGAAAAATTGTGTTTGAAAATCATAGACCATGCCAAAAGTGCTTGTTTGTGGAAATTGGAAAGAGCAACAGGGATCTTCTCAATGCTGAAGATACACATCAAAAGAAAATTCAAACCTCCCAACTGAGAAAAGACATATTCTGGTATAATATTCCAAATACTGGATGGATTTCTCAAGTAATTCCTCAACCAGTTGATTTTAAAAGGCAGACGACGACATTATGTGATAATACAATAAACTTGTTAAATGTGCTCCACAGCGCCACACAGTGCATTAAATTATAACTGCTAGTTTCAGTGCTTGGGATTTATCATGGATTCACTGCATTTACAGCCAGCAAAACAACATGGTAAAATTTGAGCAGTATTTTTATTAATAAAGAAGGGAATAAAGAATAGAGATGTCACAGATCTCACGTCAGGTCTCAGCTTGTTTACACAAGTTTCTGTGTTAGTGTGAACTTGGGTGCAGCATAGTGAATCTGCTGGAGAATTGAGATGAGAGCATTTTGTTCATTATGCTATTTAAACTGATTTCTGACTCTAGCTCCTCCTAGAGGTTTAAAGCTAGAACTACCAGATTGGGCTCAAACCTTCAGACTGTTCTGACTTAGTGTGCTTTATCTTTACTAACTGATCCGACTCACGGTTTTCCTAAAAATGACTATTAAATCTGGAAAAAATCCCATTGACTTTCATTGACGGAATGTTCAGATGAGCCAAGACTGTTCAAACTCCAACTGTCAGAATTCAAATTTTGACAGTTGGAGAGGCTCATCAGACTCCATTAGCTGCCATTCTATGTTCTATTTCTAAACCATTGAGACTCATTCAGACTTCCATTCTATCTGATTATTCTAATCTATCTATCTATCTATCTATCTATCTGTCTATCTGTCTATCTATCTATCTATATATCTATCTATCTATCTATCTGTCTATCTCGCTGTCTGTCTGTCTATCTATCTGTCTATCTATCTATCTATCTGTTTATCTATCTGTCTATCTATCTATCTATCTGTCTATCTATCTATCTATCTATCTGTCTATCTATCTATCTATCTATCTATCTATCTATATATCTATGTCTGTCTGTCTGTCTATCTGTCTATGTATCTGTCTGTCTATCTATCTATCTATCTGTCTGTCTATCTCACTGTCTGTCTATCTATCTATCTATCTATCTGTCTGTCTATCTGTCTGTCTATTAAAACTACTAAACTAAAACTTAAAACTCCTATGGAAGCATATTTGAATTCTTGCCAAATTCGCGTTAAATAAATTCATTTTGACTTGACGTGTTGTTTATAATGAATGTCACTACAGCCTAATTTGTGTTTAATTTTATAGTGAAATATATAATTTATAGCTACTCATTTTTCATTCTTGTTCTTTTCTGAATCCCTTTAAATTTAAAGGATTTTGTGGAGTGAGGGAAACTAAAATAGCCTAGGATAATGTTTAAGATGTTTGTAAATGTTCCATTTTATTTATTGGTATTTAATATACATATAATTGAATGTATTTGTTTGCAATTACGAGGTTAACGGGTGATTTTGGAGTTAGATCGATTTCTCTTTCATCAGATTACTTCCTCTTCTTGGCCGGGTTATGTTTCTCCGTGTCGTAAACTGTAGGGGCGAGGCTTCTAAACTGTGAATTTATAGAGGGTGATATTTAAATGAGGATTGTTTTCAGCCGCCACATTTATCAACATACGATCATTCGTACGATGGGATTGGCAGCATACTAATGTTTGATGAATCACACGTGAACCCTGTAGTAAGATGATTTCTGTGCTCAGATCTACGTTAGATTGATAAATGAGGCCCAATGAGTCTGAGTTCACATTATAATTGTGCAAAATTTTCACCTTTTAGTATTTTGTGATCTGGTGAATTAAAGAAGATGATCTCTTTCCTCTGTCTGTTTTATTTGAATATGAAGATGATGTGACTTTACAGAATAAAGAGTTTTTCTTCTGTCTTATTTTCTGCTCTCTCTCTCTCTCTCTCTCTCTCTCTCTCTCTCTCTCTCTCTCTCTAATGTAGTTTAAGTTCCTGTTATATGACAGATGAAGGTTGTTCTGCTCTGACTTCAGCTCTGAAATCAAACCCGTCACACCTGAGAGAGCTGAACCTGAGAGAGAATAAACTAGGAGACTCTGGAGTGAAAAACCTCAGTGATCTACTGATGAACCCACAATTCAAGCTGGAGAAACTAGAGTTATCATCATCACCAATGTTATTGAAGTTAGTATCATTACACTTTATTTACCATTTATTTTAAGTCAACAGGACACAAGTCACATCATCTGTAGCGCTGCATCTCCATCTGAAGAAAGATTCAGAAATGCATTAGTTAACAGGTTTGTATGTGTATCAGTAGAAAGAGCATTAAACCTTGAAGCATTTTAAACTTTGTGGCTATAAAACGTTTCAAATGCTGAAATCTGACAAATCTTTGCTATGAAACAAGACAGAAGTAAAAACAGACTAAAAGCAGATTGTCAGGAATGGCTGGTTGTAATGAAGCTCATGATGGAGAATACAATAACACTGTCAGGGTTTTAGTGGCAGTAATGATGCGCACGATGAAGGAGATGCTCAGGAAGACTTTTAATATCACTCAAAACACAAAACAGGAGAATATATAACCACTTTAACACATATGAACAGAGTTAATGCAGGACAGGGACCAAACACAAACTGAAGGCTGAAATACTGATCAGAACAAAGGAAGAAACAAACTAGACACACCTGAACCGAACACTATAATCAAATAAGGTACTGTGGAGACAAACAGGTGGAGAACGAGGAGGACTGAACTATTAACAACCTAGAAGATATACAAAGAAACTCAGACATGAATGGAACAGAAAGTGAATCAAAAAACAAACTAAAAACGTGACAAACATTGTCTTTAATCACAAATCTAACATGTAGGAGAAATAAAGCACAACCACTTCAACATAAACGACAGAAAAAAGAGAAGAGCTAAGGGTTTAAGGCCCCGTTTACACTAGTACGTTTTTGTTTTAAAACGATCCTCGTCTACACCGGCGTTTACACAGCGTTCCAGAAACGATCTCCGTCTACACTACACAACTGAAAACGCATGTCACATGACCGTTCATGCACACTGGGCATGTGTGTTCAAGTGTAAACAGTTTCCTCTTGTGCATGTCAGTAGCTGCAGTATTAAACAATGCAGTTTAACTGATCAATAGCTGCTAAAAATGACAACAAAACCAGCAAAGATTGCAGTTCAGTCTCCATGTTATTGTTCACACGGTCGTCGAGGACACACAGAGTGGACGTGGGCAGCCACACCATCGTTCTCAGAAGTCTCTGTTTTGGTCCGTTTACACTGAAACACAACCCCAGTGTTTTCAAACTAAAACAGGGTCTGCAGCGTTTTCAGAAGTCTCAGAAACACTGGAGTAGTGTAAACCACAGGCGTAACCGTAGTAAAAGTTATGCGTTTTAAAATGAAAAGGCACTAGTGTAAACGGGGCCTTAATCAGGGTGTCCAATCCTGCTCCTGGAGGGTCCTGTAGAGTTCAGCTCAACCCCAATTAAACACACCTGAACCAGATAATCAAGCTCTTACTAGAAACTTCTAGACAGGTGTGTTGAGGAGAGTTGAAGCTGAACTCTGCAGGACAGAGTTTGGACCCCTGGATTAAACACACAGAGTAATTAAAGTGAAACAGAACAGCTGCAGGAACTAATTAACCAAGAACACTAACTAGGGAACACACACAGACAGCAACACCATGATAATAAAACACAACAAAACTGTGACACAAATAGATTATTCTGAAATCTTACATTTATACTGGACTAATGGTACTTTTCACTAAATCTTCTTTTATTAAGCAAAATGTGTGTTTAGAGATTGTAAATTATAATCTAAAATGACTTAATAATTGATTCATTAGATTTTCTTTTATTAAAAATGTGAAAATAGACCATAGTTCATTTTTCTATTGTTTCTATATTGATCCTATATATTAATCTAGAGTGATAAATTCACTTATTTGTGGAGTGAGGACGGATCCAGACTCGGATTGTAACTAGTGTCCTCAAACGCTCCTGTCTTGGTTTGTTCGTTTATATCATGAAGTTTCCATGTTTTTGCTGGTTTATTAGTGACTGTATGACTTTATTCATGATTCATTTAACTCACACATGAACTGAACATGGATTTGAGTCATTTTATCTTTCTGTCTTCAGTCTATATGAATGCAGTATTACAGAGAAACAGTGTGTGATCCTGACTTCAGCTCTGAAATCAAACCCGTCACACCTGAGAGAGCTGAACCTGAGCTGGAATAATCTAGGAGACTCTGGAGTGAAAAACCTCAGTGATCTACTGATGAACCCACAATTCAAGCTGGAGAAACTACAGTTAGTATCATTATACTGTACAGCAGTTACAGTGAGATTGAAGTTTATTTATTTTAAGACAGCAGAGCTTATGTTTCATTCTTTATAGCACTGCACTTTCTGGGGTTTATCTATTGGTTAATTTTTTGTGTGTGTGTTTGTGTGTGTGTGTGTGTGTGTGTCTTTTAAATCTAGTTAGTAATTGTTTAATTTCCAGCATTTGATACGATGTACTGATTGTGTACATGCAGAAATCTGCCTTTTCAACAGAGAATAAAGAATAGAGACGTCAAATAAATAGTTTAAGATGAAAGAGAAGAAACAGTATCTTCAGCACACAGAACTAGTGTGACTGGGTTTCAGAACAGACTATTGGAAACTAAATGCTGCTGAAGCTCTTCAATCATCATAGATGTGAACTATTGTTATTTCTCTGTCTTCAGTCTGAGTTACTGCAGTATTACAGAGAAACAGTGTGTCATCCTGACTTCAGCTCTGAAATCAAACCCGTCACACCTGAGAGAGCTGAACCTGAGCGGGAATAAACTAGGAAACACAGGAGTGAAGCACCTATGTGACGTACTGAAGGATTCACACTGTAAACTGGAGAGATTGAGGTCAGTAACATTCACATACAAGAATCAAAATGCTGAAAATCACTTCAGCAGTTTAAACTAAAACACTTTATTCTCAATATCTCACAGTGAGTCTGAGTTCACATTATATTTGTGTAAAATTCTTCACATTCATGATTTGTTTGTAAGATGATCTCTTCCTGTTTGTGTCTTTCTAGTCTATATGTCTGTGGCATTACAGATGTTTCTTCTTTAACTCAGTCTTTGACTAACTCAAAAGCACTGCAGTTTTTAAAAGATCTTGATCTGAGATTCAATGAGATAGGAGACTCAAAGCAGCGGCTCCGTGACGTGCTACGAGACTCAAACTGTGTCCTGAGGTGAGGAAACATCACTGTGATATTAAAGATCTCATTTGCACTTTGTTCCACTGAACACTGATTGTTTTCTCTTCTGTTCCTCCTTCTGTAGATGAAGATCTGTGAAATCATCATGAGAGGATCAGGAATCATCAGGTGATCCACAGAAGAGTCTCACTACTGTGTCTATGAGGAGAAATAAATGTGTGATTAATGTGTAAATGTGTTTCATACAGATGGAAGAGACTCTTTACAATGTTTTCTTCCAAAATAAGGAGCACTTTTGGATTCATGAATTTTTTTTTTTCGTCTGCTTCTCATCGAGTTGAATTTTCACCGTCTCATTGTGGAGTATATTGTTCTTGTTTGCAAGGATTACTCGCCCCAGAGGACTTTAAACAGTTGGACTGAACTTGAAGGATATTGTTCTTGGACTTGTTATTTTCCCAGTGAGACTGATCCTATCATTAATATTTTTTACACACACACTCTCACATTTACATTTTTCACTTGGGATTTCTTAAAGTTGTTTATCTGTGTACAGATTTGTAAATACACTTGGGTTTATTGATGAAGATTTGTCTCCTGTTTGATATTATTTCTTGAACTGCTTCAGTTTCACTGTAATTCCCTTCATTTAGTGTATCCTCCTGGTGTATTAACTGGAGTGTTACAATGTGTCTGTCTGTTGTTAATGCACAGATCTACAGTATATTGTCTTTGTTCTGTGGATGGAGTCTCTTCTAGACAGACCAACTAAACATTTTATCAGTTAAACATTTCACACAGCATTTGTGTCTCTTTCAATGTTAAGAACAATTGCTTTTGTTTGAAAAGTTCACTTGCCTGTTGATGGTAGAGATCATTGTCACTGGTGATCTACTTAGGCCTTACCGATTAAATTATATCAGGAATTATATCAATCTATAAGCATCAAAGTTTGCCACGTGAAATCTCTTCATTCCAATTAACCAATCATATTTGAGGAACAATTTAGAGTTAGTCAAGTTTAGGCTTAAAACCAGGGTTAGGTGTTTCTACATCAGTGTTGTTCATCTATCATTTCCCTCTGATTTTAGGGGTCAGTTATGGGTAGGTTTAGGGGTAGGGATAGGGTCAGGACTGTTTTTGGACAGGAACGTTGTTCCAGGATCAACAAAAGATGCTGATCCAGGATCATACAGAATCTTTCTCGGCCAAATCACAGTGACCTAAATCATTGTGTTTGGAATGTACTTGATTATTTAATGTATTTGGATGGATTAATATTCTTACTGATCATGCTCACTGGAGAAGCATTGTGGCTGTGGAATACCCATAATCCCTTGTTCTGTAATGTTTTCATGCAATGACAAGTTTGGTCAAAGTAAAGATTTGTAAATAACTGGTATTTTGAATTAACATATCTTTGAGCTCCAATTATTGTTTAATTAACAATTTTGTTGTAAAGTTGTGGTTTGTGAGTTTTTTTTTTTTTTGTTTTTTTTTTTAGTAAAATTGTTCATAGTGCTGACTCACCAACAAAACAGAGGAAATAGGAATATGTCCATTTGTCTTAAAAATAGTGTTTTTGATAGAAGGATAGGCTATATAAACAAAACTGTCACTGTCCTGATCAGACCAGTGCTGCATCGCCATGACAGTTTATCATTTGCACGTGTTTTTAAGCCTTGCCAATTTAAACATTCAAGTGTAAGAAGATGCAAAAGACATGTTTTGTGTGCGCCCACATCCGAAGCGCACGCCCAGAAAGCCGCGTCTGACAGCACACGAATACTGAATTGAGCTCTTTCACGTCTTGCGCTTGAACGGACAGTTTCACACAAAACGACGGTCATCTCTGGACTCTGACGGTAATCATGCAGTTATTTTTCTAAAACATTTGTGGTTTTGCAATCAAAAACTACACACTGTTAAAGCATTGACAGTTTGTGTTTGGGCTGTTTCATGTCTTAGCTTTTGTGAAGTGAGTTCTAATATTTCAGCATTGGCAAATTAAGGTCATGATCCATCAAGAGAGGAAGCCATAGATCTGGATCCACTGGAGGAGAGCCAAACCAACATAAAGAGATGCCAGGATGTGACACGCTAATCCAGGCTTTTTAGCACTCAAAGGGGATCATGATCAAAGTGAAACTTGAATGTTAAGGTACTTTTTCCTATTTAATCCAGATCATTAATGAGACAAAGAGGAGTTCATGTTTCAAGATGAATATGTGACTCACTGCCACTGCCAGAGAGTTCATGTCTGTAATAGTGAGTTAAATTAAGATCAGACCACATTTGATGAGTAATCAGTGCAGAAATCCAGAGATTTTTAGAGATATTCTTGCCACTTGTGACTGTGTAGGTGTTCGGCTACATTTTGTTTTTATACTATTTAATTTTTTAGATTCAGAATATATTTCAATATGGTACAGTAGAATTGTAGCAGATTGCTGTTTCATTCAGTTTTGAATCATGTTTGAACATAAGTTTAACGGTTTTGAAAAGAGTATGTCAAAGGGTCCTGTTTTTAACATGTTCAGCTTTCTTTAGTGTGTAATGTTGTTATATTCCTCATTTAAATAATTCCCGCCCAAGGCATACGCAAAATAAAGAGGCGGGGCCTGGACGAGTTAGTAAATGCTGCATCTAAAAATTGCATACTTCCCTACTGTATATGTGGTGAAAAACAGTATGTGACAAAAAAAGTATGTCTGAATTCACAGTACTCTTAAATTAAAAAGTACCCGGATGATCTACTTCTGTCGAGATTCTTAAGTGCGCATATGATGGACATTTTACTATCCCATGAGGCCACGGGAGAGGATTTATGAATGGCAGTGAAGAGACACAGCTGATGCCGTAGGTCACATGACAATGACAACATGATGAATGTAGTGTGTCCGGATTATATTCACACTACACACATTCATACTACATAGAACATACTTTTTAAACCGTCGTGAAGTAATTACTTATTCAAAATAAGTTTCAGACACAGCCAGTGTGTTGAAACCGGCGGTTATGGTAAGGGGCGGGACATTTCCCAAACACGCTCAAAGCGCTTGACCAATCACAACACACTGGACCATCTGTAACCAATCAGAGCAGAGTAGAACAAGTGTCTAAATTCAGAACATGTCGCTCATGTATTTTGAAGTGAGCAATATTGAGTTTCACCGGGGAAAAAATGCTGTTTTAAAAGTCACTGGTAATTTTGCGACAGGTAGGATTCAGTTTACAGCACTTCTCTTTCATTTCTATGGCCCTGTCCCAAATGACACCCTAAACACTTCCTCTGATTCAACACTTCTGTGACGTAATGCTGCTTTGACTGTCAGGTAGAAGTCTGCTGCGGAGTAAAAGTGTGCATCGGCTACACAGGAGGCGCTCACGAGCACCCTTCTGAAACCTAAAATGACAAAACAGGACACCCTAATGTTGTGGACTTCATGATCACTTGCACGAGACAGCCACTGTAAGTCCACAAGACCGTAAGTGCACATACTGGCTAGTCTGGAAGTAAAATAATGCCATATGTTTTTGAAACAAAAAGCATCTTGAATTGCACTACTTGAAAAAAATATGCATTGCATTAACCGTGCTTGTATTTTAATACATTGTATTTTTAAGGCTTGCATTGATGTGCTTTGATTTAGCGCAGTGCAGCACAGCAAAAACAGACTCGTGCGGAAACAATCCCTCCTGGAACACACTGCCGGACCACATCTGTGTGCAGCGTGAATGATATTTGTGCAACACTGAAGACAACAATCTGAGAGGGAAACATGCTGGAGCATCACATGAATAATCATCATCACATTAACACATAAGAAATCAAATCCGGTATAATCAGTTGTATTGATTCAGGATATAATGTAATGCAGTTGAGTTGATCATCATGTGAAGTGTGTTTATGACCATCAGCTGGAGAAAGTCACGGATCAAGAACCAGTTAGACAGGGAACTTTAGATGCTGCTTTTGGATTAAAAACTTAAAAGTGTATTGATGGACTTGAGACAGGAAAACAAAAACCTGTTCTGTTTAAGATAGATGACATGATCCTGGATATATTTAATAAGTTATGGAGAGAGGACAGACTGCCAACGGCATAGAGGCAATGCAATTTATAATTCCCTTTAAATAACAGGAAAATATTCTTCATAATGTTTATGTGATGAGTGTCAGAGAGCAGAAACTAGAACATGTATTAATAGTGTCCTGATACAAAACAAAAGGATTGAATGTATAACAAATACAAACCTCAGGATCATTTACAATATCCAGCATCTTATAATAGTCCAGGAACAGGGAATATAACAAATGCACTGCTGAAACAGGATTAGATATATGTGGTGGAATATCCTCGCTCCAGTACAGTAGGTGGCGGTGTGAAACTGTTCAGCTGCTTCAAAACCCTCCTGAAAACCCACGAAGAAGAAGAAAGCGAAAGTAACAACACATCAACATGTTTCCCACTGGATTTGATTCATGCGCAGGAGTTTTTTAATACTTATAAATTCTCTTCTTATTGGACAAGACTGCAAGTAAGTTTTAACACGTTCTCGATTACAGTTATTTGTAATTATTAGTAATTTGATATTGTGTATGTAAGCGTGATTTAAATGTGAAGTTACAGAAGTGTTCTTATTATTATTGTTGTTTGTTCTGCTGCTCCGAACAGATGAAGAATCTTCCAGAAATTACAATCTTTTGAAGGTCACGGATGATAAAACATGAAGTTCAGTGAGAAAGAGTTGTTGAAAACAAGTAAGTTTCTGAAGATTTTCCTCCCATTTTCGCTTCCGTTTTAGGCTGTTGTTTTAGTGATGCGAAATCGAAAGTATTTTTGAACCAGACATTTACATGAAGTAGACATGTCTTTTTGTTTTTATTAGATGAAGACTAACGTTTTTTTTTTGTTTTTTTTTTTAATTAAATTGAATATTTCAGTTCATATATATCAATTATGATTAGTAGTTATACAGTATGACCATTATAATTCAGGTTACTTTTACTCAATCAGTTATTTTAGGATCATTTGAAAGTAATGAATTCAACCATCATTGTGAACTTGAAGTAATGATTAAATGACAAACGATTCAACAATTAATGAAGATGAATCAGTTAAACTCATTAATCTGAAATGATTAAGACCATTCAGTTATTTTATGTCAATATATTTGTTTGTAACGCACTTTATTTTATTCATTGTTTTTGCTGTTGTTGGTCACTCAGTATTCTTCATTATGTTCTTCAATAATTCTTCGTCTCTGTGAAATGGTGTCATTTCCAGGTTGAGTGATTGATTGTGCTGATCTGTGTTCAGTGTCAGTTTATCTGAGCGAGGAAAGGACTCTCTCTCTAAGATGAGTCTCTCAGAGAAACACAGGTAACACTGCGTCTGTTTTCATTTTAAACTCTACTGGAGTTTGTGTTTTACTGTGAATAACAAAACTCTAGACATTGTTTTATATTTGTTTCAATTTTGAACTTCTTAAATTAACTCTGACATTGTCTATAAAGCCCCGTCTGCTCTATAGACAATATCATTAATAATTTGTTAATTATTACCAAATACATGACTTTGGTTTTTTGGTCACTTAATTTAATTGAAGTTTGCTAACAAAACTGTGTCACACAGACATTTTTGCTCCATTTCTGTCAATAAACAAAAACATGTTCTCTTAAATTAGTCAAATATTTTTTTTAACATATTTAATCTTATTCATGTACATTAAAGAAATCATTAATCCAGTGTGAGCCAGTAAAATAAAATGATTGTTAACTATAAAACTGTAAGTTGTGTGTGTGTGTGTATTTCTGTGGAGGATTAGATAAAGACACAGATGTGTTTCAGACACAGTTTATCCTCCTTTATTAAAGTGTTTCTCTCTGTTCTTTGTGTCATTAGAGTAAGATCAGACTCACATGTGTCCAGCTCTGTGTCTCTGAAGAGTGATGATTCAAAAGAAGGAAAACCACCAGACTTCGGTGGGGAAAAACCATCATCCGATAAAAGGTATTTTGTGTGTTTACATTATAGAGTTGCATTATTTGTCCTCAGTGGTGTATGTGATTGAACTTGACTAAATAAAACAATAATTCACAATAAAACTCAATTCCTGGGAACCTTATGGAGCTCATTCCAGTAACACAATTACACAGACAGCCACAAGGAGGCATAAATTCACTATGGAAAATAGATCATGCAACTAAACATGTATATATCCAGGGGTGCACATAACTTTTTTTGGTCTGGTTCTCAAGGGAGCACCTGAAGATGCTGCTTGGTACTTTGTGTGCACAGATATCAGTGCGCGAGTCCAGATTTTTGCCTCTTCTTCCACGTTTAAAGTCGTTTGAATGTGTAAACTGGCAAGACAAAACATGTCCAAATGTTAAGCTTTCACTCTATGATGGTCAAACTTAGCAGTTAATCCATGAATCACATGCGTGCCGAACCGTGGGGCCTGGTCCGTACGGATCAACTGCGATCTGTTGCACCCCTAATAATCAGTCAACACACTTATCATCACGATTGCTATCATACCAGAGATGGAGAAAAATCCTACTCCAGTAAGTAAACGTGTCCCTGTCCCCAAAAATGTTGGTGCTCAAAAGCGCTTCCCTCCACGTTTTCTGCTGCACATCGTTTATTTTTACCATGCATGTGCACCAGTTATGTGCACCCCTGTATATATCAATCCATCCAACCGTAGTCATAAATGGACAAATGCACAGCTATACTGCATTTAATTACTATTTGCAACATTAATTCTTTTCAAATGAGACTAAAGTATCTCCTGTAGTAAAGTGTTTTTCTCTCTCTCTGTTCTTTGTGTCATTAGTGTAAGATCAGACTCACATGTGTCCAGCTCTGTGTCTCTGAAGAGTGACTGGTCAAAAGGTGGAGTACCAAACTTCAGTGGAGAAAAACCATCATCTAATAAAAGGTATTTCATGTGTTTCTAATTTTCACACTGAATGTGTTAAGAAGTTGTATCAGTGAATACCATCATGAAACATTTTAGATCAAGTATTTATCAGAGTATTCACAGGTAATGCTTTTTTCTCTTTCTGTAATATTTTGCCTGGAAAATCAGTATGTTATTGTATTTATTTGATTACAGGCTTCAATATGAGACATTAGACTCAGACGTTCAGACTCACAGGAAACACAAGAGTTTCACAGACAATCTCCAGTGGATCTTCCAGGTAGGAAAACACATTTTCATAAATGTTTAATATTTATAACAAACAAATATGTTATTGAACAAAGAAATTTAATTTGATTCTCCTGATCACTTATTTTTCCATTTAAGCACACATATTTTTTTAATTTTTCTATTTGTTAAAAATAACAGCCTGTTAGCATGTTAGTCTTTTAACTGGATTTTTTTTTAACAGATATAATTATTGAATGAATAGTGTTGACCAAATGCAGATGTACAATTTGTTTTCAATTGTGTTATTCTGTCCTTTTTCTTTGTTTTATTTTCAGGATCTTGAGAGCAAAATAATCACATTTCTGACGAAAGAGCTGGAAAAGTTTAAGAAAATATTACAAAATGAGAACACAGAATACTTTGTGAATGACTTTAATGAGAATAGATGCAGTATCAAAGAAGCAGCTCTTGATCTCACACTACATTACCTGAGAGAGATGAAGCAAGATGAAGCTGCTGATGCTCTAGAAGGTCAGAGACTCATGATCATCTGTCTGATTGACACTTATAAATGGAGGAGAGAAAATTCAGACTAAAACTATCTATTTTCTGTTCCTGTGTTTAGATGAGCTGTTCTTCATTCATCAGCTAAAATGTGGCCTAAAGAAGAAGTATCAATGTGTATTTGAAGGAATTGCGAAGCAAGGTGACTCCACACTCCTGAATAACATCTACACAGATCTCTATATCACTCAGAGTGGCAGTGAACAGGTCAATACTGAACATGAGGTCAGACAGATTGAAGTTGCTTCCAGGCGGCATGAATCTCAAGAGATACAGGTTGAATGCACACAATTGTTTGAAGCACCTGAACAAGACAAGGAGATCCGAACTGTACTGACAAAAGGAGTCGCTGGCATCGGAAAATCAGTCTCTGTGCAAAAGTTTGTTCTGGACTGGGCTGAAGGAATAGAAAATCAAGATATCAGCTTCATATTTCCTCTTCCATTCAGAGAGATGAACTTAAAGGAGAAAGAAAAACTAAGTTTGATGGATCTTATAACTCAATTTTTCCCAGAAACAAAAGGACTGAACCTTACAAGAAGGAATAATTTCAAAGTCCTGTTCATCCTTGATGGATTGGACGAATGTCGTCTTCCTCTGAAGTTTGATTGTAATGAGACATGGTGTGATGTATCATCACCAGCCTCTCTGGATGTTCTCCTAACAAACCTCATGAAGGGAAATCTGCTTCCTTCTGCTCTCATCTGGATCACCACCAGACCAGCAGCTGCCAGTAAGATTCCTCCCGACTGTATCGACCGGCTGACAGAGATACGAGGATTCAATGACTCACAAAAGGAAGAGTACTTCAAAAAAAGATTCACGGATCAGAATCAGGCCAACACAATCATTGATCATGTTAAAAAATCAAAGAGTCTCTTCATCATGTGCCACATCCCAGTCTTCTGCTGGATTTCAGCCACTGTTCTCCAGAACATTCTGGAGGAGAAAAGAAATAATGATGTGAAAATCAATCAGGCTGATGAGATCTCTAAAAGACCGCAGGAATCAAATACTGAAGACACTCCCAAGACTCTGACACAAATGTACACACACTTTCTCCGCTTTCAGATCCAGCAGAGCCGCCGAAAGTATGATGGAGAATACGCACCAGATGTTTCATGGGATAAAGACGCCATCCTTTCACTGGGAAAACTGGCATTTCATCAGCTGGAAATAAACAACGTGATCTTCTATGACACAGACCTGGAAGCCTGTGGTATTGACGTCTATAAGGCATCAGTGTACTCAGGCATGTGTACCCAGATCTTTAAGGAGGAAACAGGGATCATTCTTGGTACCATGTACTGCTTTGTTCACTTGAGCATTCAAGAGTTTATTGCAGCCCTTTATGCACATCTGTTTCTAGACATCAACAAGAAAAGTGTGTTTGATCACGAGTCTACAGGGCAGGAAAACAAAAATAAAAATTTGCTCAAGACCCTTTATGCACATCTGTTTCTAGACATCAAAAAGAAAAATGAAATCATGATTGATTTTCTCAAGACTGCAGTGGACAAGGCACTCGAGAGTGACAGTGGACACCTGGACCTTTTCCTCCGCTTCCTCCTTGGTCTGTCACTCCAGTCCAATCGACGACTCTTACGGGGTCTGTTGACACAGCAAGATGACAATGACCAGAGCAACAAGGAAATAGTTCATTACATCAAGCAGAAATTAGAAGATAATCTGCCTGCAGAGAGATCCATCAATCTGTTCTACTGTCTGAACGAACTGAATGACCAAACTCTGGTGAAGGAGATCCAGACCCACCTTAGCAAAGGAAGTCTCTCATCTGGTGACCTTTCACCTGCCCAGTGGTCTGCTTTGGTCTTTGTGTTGTTGACATCAGAGAAAGAGCTGGAGGAGTTTGAGCTTCAGAAATTCAAGAAATCAGACGAGTGTCTCATTAGATTATCAGCAGTCATCAAAACCTCCAGAAGAGCTCTGTAAGTCATTCAATATATTTTGTCATGATTTGCTTTCATCTGAAAATGCATTTATCTACATTAATCTATAGTGATTCCCCATCATGAACATGAACTTAACCCTGTAAAGCCTGACATATGAAATAATGGTCTGAAAAATCTATTTTTGTTAAATGGAGACAGTTTATCAAAACTTTAGACAAAATATAAAAGAACATATAAATGTTTGGATAGTTGTTTTGTATTATATGATAGACCAGATATTTATGACTCGGGGGGGGGGGGGGGGGGGTATCACACACAGTTTCTGTCAATCTCATGTTAATCTTGAGTACATATAGAGTACCAATACATCCTTCATATCTCCGAAAAGTCTTTAGTTTTGTCATATTTATAAAAGATAGATACGCTAAACTGACTCTTTCCAGAAAAACAAGAGATCCTAGAGGCGTGCCTGCCTTCAGTGCCGTGGGCGGAGCTAAAGAGCCATGAGCGCGCGCAGCTTCTGCGTAGAGATTTCTGCTAGCTGCGACATCATTATAAATACAAAGGGAACAAAAACGTTCGTGTTGTTTACATTATATGCACTTGCGCGCCGATTGCCAACAAAACACAGACATCTGATGCAGCTTTACTCACCACACGTGATCTGCAAATCCAGTGCCGAACTGGGACTTGTTTACAAAGTATTCATCACCGAAATCCCGGGAACAAACAAACATACGTGTGCAACTCTGTTGCTGCCCCGGAAAAACAAACTTCATCCTCTGTTCCCTTAACGCTGGGTTCTTTGGGAAGCTGAAAAAGGTAATCTTTCCCTCACAACCAAAAATGCACTCCTTTGGTGACAGGAGCTGCGTCTCATTAGGAGGCTGCTTCCTTCGCAGATCGCATTTTGTTTGCACACGCTTAACAGGGAGAAGTGCCTGTACAAGGAATTCCGCCCTTTGTTACGTGATAAAGGGCCATACTAAAAAAACTCTCACAATCCTGTACCGAAACCGGAAGTAGTCATTTGGCACAGAAATACTCCGTCGTACGTTCAACTCGTGTTTTGAAACTTTGGCCATGTTTACCATGAGAATCCAACTCTTCAACAGTGTAAATACGAACCCAATTCCAAAAAAGTTGGGACACTGTACAAATTGTGAATAAAAAAGAATGCAATAATTTACAAATCTCATAAACTTATATTTTATTCACAATAGAATATAGATAATATATCAAATGTTGAAAGTGAGACATTTTGAAATGTCATGCCAAATATTGGCTCATTTTGGATTTCATGAGAGCTACACATTCCAAAAACGTTGGGACAGGTAGCAATAAGAGGCCGGAAAAGTTAAATGTACACATAAGGAACAGCTGGAGGACCAATTTGCAACTTATTAGGTCAATTGGCAACATGATTGGGTATAAAAAGAGCCTCTCAGAGTGGCAGTGTCTCTCAGAAGTCAAGATGGGCAGAGGATCACCAATTCCCCCAATGCTGCGGCAAAAAATATTGGAGCAATATCAGAAAGGACTTTCTCAGAGAAAAATTGCGAAAAGTTTGAAGTTATCATCATCTACAGTGCATAATATCATCTAAAGATTCAGAGAAACTTGCTATAAAAGTGTGAACCGTCTCATCTAATATTGTCAGTACAATCATGTCAATAATATTGTTGAATGTTAAGTGTCCCCAACTAATCAAGCCAGAGGTGACAGTGGCAAGAACCCAAACTTCATCAGGTGACAGAAATAGAGAAAAAATCCTTCAGAGAAACCAGGCTCAGCTATAAAGCTATGAATCTATGAAACATTATATATATATAATGTTGTTTATGTAAAAAAAAAAAGGAAAACATTTTTAATATTTGTATATAGAAAAATATATTGTTTGTGTTCCATTTAATTCTGTGATGTGATTTATTTCCCTTGTAGGTTAGATGATTGTAACTTAACAGACAAAAGCTGTTCAGTTCTGGCTACAGTTCTTGGATCAGATACCAATCTGAAAGAGCTGAACATGAACAATAATAATCTGCAGGATTCAGGAGTGAAGCTGCTCTGCACGGGACTGAAGAATATAAAGTGTAAATTGGAGGTACTGAGGTAAGTTGAGCCATAGGAGTCACATGACGAGAGTGAGGCGCAATGACTGACAGGTCGATGTCAGAGGCAAAAGCGCAAGAACATTTGTTAATAAAAGTTGCATTTTTTTTTTTTTTAATATAAGTGAGTTTGTCTTTTTGTTTGTCTGTCATTTTATTGTTGTTGTGCTTTTCATTAAATAATGGTAATGAACCACAAACTAAGCATTCGTTTTAAATTAAGGGGAAAATCCAAATCCAATTTTGTATAATTTATTTCTGCTACAACGCAGGTATACCATGTCATCAGTCCTATTTGTTTTGCTATAAAAGTGTGATGTTTAATATAACTGAGTTTGTTATTGTACTATTTTATTGTTGTTTTTTCATTAAGAGTAATATCGAATCAGCATTAAGCAATCATCTTGTTCGAAGTAAAGGAAAGATCTAATGTTAAAGATCAAAATGGACTCTGTGCATAAGATGGCGCCGGTGAGCTGCGGCAATGCGAGTTTACCTCCACTCATACACTTTCAGTCTTAACGACGTTAGCATTTTTTGTAAGAAGAAACTTATGTATGAAACTAGATATAGATAACAGCTAGATATAATGAATGTTTTTTAAATTAAAGATGATGGTGGTCTATCAGAGACAAAAGAAAACATGATTCTTATATTAATGTGTACCTCTGTGTGGTAATTCATTGAGATATGCGGAGATTATCTTTTATTCTTTCTCCTGTTATTTGCCTCCATATTCAGTTATCAGGTTTTGTGACTAACGTTCAATACATTTGTACAAAGAACAAAATAAAATTAACTTTAAGGATTTAAATTGTTCAGGTTGAACTGATTAATCAGCTGAATGTTTTCATTCCTGTTCTAGACTCTCTAACTGCAGTGTAACAGAAGAAGGTTATAAAGCTCTGGCTTCAGCTCTGAGATCAAACCCTTCACACCTGATAGAGCTGGATCTCACAGGAAATGATCCTGGACAATCAGGAGTGAAGGAGCTCGATGATTTACTACAGGATCCAAACTGTCAACTGAAGACACTGAGGTGAGACGGGATGAAATAATACAAAATTAGTTACATGCAGGCTAAATATTCATAACAAATATATTATTTTACTTATAGAATAAGCTGGAGAATTTGTTGCATCAAAATGATCAAGATCAGATCAGATGCTGTGGGTTCTGTCATGATGATGATAACCGTCAACACAGTTTAGTTGTGGTACAAGCTACAGGTCAAATAGACATTATGGGTCAGTGTATGTGCTGCTATTCTGGAGTATGGTATATCTTGACAATTAACATGCACAATTTTGCTTTTGTGCACACTTCTCATTAAAAGCTCTTGATAGCCTTTCAGTCAAATTGTTTTCTGAACAGTCAAATTGTTTTCCATCAAGCCCAGATTCACTGTATCTCTACAGCAGGTCTATGAGTCTCCAGATGTTCACAAACATGCAGTTTCACAAGCCAGTTTTCTCTGCTGATGTTTCTCACTCCTCGTGCTTAAAGGGGTCATGAACTACATTGTTTTATTGTTTTATAATGTTTCCTAGGGTGCACTTATAATGTTAGTATGATTTTACATCCAAAATTGTCATAATTTAGAAATAAAAAGCATTTTTCCTACCCTGATTTTAGCCCTCTGATTTGAACACTCTGTTTTAAGGGGCATGTCTGCTGTGAGACTTCAGTGTTAATGCCCACTGCTGTGATTGGCTAACATCTTTGCATTTGATATAGCGAAGTATTACTCTCTCTTTTAGTGCATTTTTACTATTACAGCTCTCAAGATTAACTAATCGTGAAAAGTGCTGCATTACATTTAGATCTGTTGCATTATATTGAGATCGTGGCATGAAAGGTTGCAGAAATGAACACTGTAGCTGATCACAGACATGTTGTTGAGAGTATGAAAGCAGTGATCTCGTCATTGAACCTCAATTTATGCACACTAACAAATACTTTCATCTTCACTAACAGTGCAAATGTGATATAATTAAGAGATTCGTCTAATAAAATGGGAGTTTTGCACGTGTCCAGAACTCAGTCACTGATAAACTTGCACTGTTTGATTGACAGCTTCAGCGCTCACTGCTCCAACAATTACGAAGGGAGCTTTCTTTGATCGCTTTCTTTATATAATTTAATCACAGTTTAAATAAGAGAATATTTTCATCCTACTAAGAGAAACAACGCAAGTTGACATTCAGTTACGGGTTTGATTTACTGACACACAGACAAAGAACATCTGACTGTACATGAATCATTAATATCAGATCAAGCATTAGAATTAACACAGTTACTTACATGTTGCATTACTGTCGAGTCCAGGCACTGCACAATATTTTGTAATCCTCAATGGCATGTTTATTGCTTGGTAGCTCGATCTGGTTTACCACCACATAGGCCTATGTTATTTACCTATTACATGTAGGTGGGGCTAAACAGGCAGTGATGAAGTAGGCGTTGATCTTCTTCTGCAGAGGCGGTGCTTGCTGCCCTTTGACGTCATAAGGCAGGAACACACCAAGCCAACAACGACGAACTAGTGGCGATGAAAGCAGACTGCGGAGTTGGCTCACGTCGGCAGCGTTTGGGTCCAAAGTTGCCCTGACACACCAAACCGACCGCCGACAGCCGACGGCCAAGTAGCACGTCTGTTCTGCTCCTGCGTAAGATGAAATGGCTTTCCGTACCAGCAGGTGGCAGTAGCTGAACAGCCAATCAGAATGATCAGATGGCCCGAAGGACTGACGAGTTCCGGCGCAGATTCAACATGTGGAATCGGCTGAAAAAAAGCAGACGAGGACCAACTTCAGCCGACGGTGCAGAACACACTGAGAAAACTTAGTCGACCGATGAACAAAAACTGCCCGAAGGCCGACCATCGGCTTGGTGTTATTCTGCCTTTAGATCCCCACTTTGAAAAAGTCGTTTGTTGGGTCTGGTGTCAATAAAAGCTTTTATTGGACTAACAAGGAAGTTTTCAGTTCTGAAACTTACAGGATATTCTTATAGAATTTAATTTCTCAGTTCATCACCCCTTTAAAAGCCATAAAGATCTTGAGGCCTTAATTTCACACTCTGTATTCATACTGAAAATCATGATCTAGTGAGCTTTTGTCCTTCTGCTCTGTGGGACGTTTCTGTTCTTATGAGTTTGCTTTAGGACTGAGTGTCGCTCTAGTTTATTTTAAATAACTCTATTAGATTTTGTTTTCAAGTATTTATATATTTATTTGTGTATTTAAATGTTCAAAGAAAAGTGTTACATCTAAATAACTAACTAGAGCTTGTCTTATCAGTCATTTTTGTAATGCAACAGACATTTAGTTGAGAATTGAATTGTCTCTTCTGCAGGTTTTTGAGTCCTGCTGCAGATGAAGCCTGTCAGTATGTGAGTGGAATTGTGGGTAAAAACCCGTTACTCCTGAGAGAGCTGAATCTGAGTGAACATGAACTAGGAGACACACGAGTGAATCAGATCGTTGCTCTACTGCAGGATAAACACTGTCGACTCAACACACTGACGTGAGTATTGTTCATTTATTTATAATATTACATTACTTTTAATTGTGATGTTACTGTAGCTGATAATAATATTTCCTCACTTGTTTGAGTCAGAGCAGTTTTTCTCAGTGTCACACAGAGCCACAACAATGTAAAGTAATACAATTACAATTAAAACGTGACATCAAGCTTTAAATATTTGACTAAGACAGACAGTTTGATCATGGGTCAATAATTATTTCAGTTCCTGTAGAGGGAGATCAATGGTTTTCTTCCAGAGCTTAGAAACTCTTCAAATAAGTGATTGAAAAAACATCTGCACTATAAACACACAGATGTCTTTCCTAACTTTCACAGGTTAGTTCTGTGTAAATTAAAGTGAAGTGAAAGTGACGTGTGGCCAATTTTGGTGTCCCATACTCGGAAGTTGCGCTCTGCATTTCACCCATAGCAGTGAACACACACCAGAGCAGTGGGCAGCCGTTTCTGCTGCGGCGCCCGGGGAGTGATTGGGGGTTCAGTGTCTTACTCAAGGGCTCCTCAGTTGTGGGTAATGAGAGTGGAAGAGAGTGCTGTTCATTCATTCCCCACATCTACATTTCCTGTCGATAGTGAGACTCAAACCCATGACCTTCAGGTTACAAGTCTGACTCTCTAACCATTAGGCCACAACTGCACATTTAAATATAAGTGTTCATATATTGAACATGACTGCTGAATGTGATCATGTTTACTGATTGCTGGTGTGTAACAAAGTTGTTTTGTGACATCAGAACTGTTTTATAACTGCTTTCAATTTAATGTTTGTATTTCACAAAATGTAAAATGTCTCATTTTGATGCAGCATATGCTGTAACTTGTAAAAACTGAACAAGTGAATTTTAAAAATCTGTGATTAGCATCTGCCTGTAATAAGATCCACTGAAATCAATTTGACCGAACACAAGTGCAGCTTTATTCAAATTAATGTGAACCAAAAAATAAATAAATAAATCAATAAAAAAACAAGACTTGACTAAGAAACATGAACGTCACCAACAGCAGTTACAGGGAACAAAACCAGACAAAAGACAATGGTAACATGAAGCTATATATACACACAGACACTAATAAACCAGAAACACCTGAACACAATGAACCAATGAAAACATGACACATGAAACAGGGGCTGTGTCTGAAATCGCCCCCTATACCCTTAAATAGGGCATTATTTGAGGGGACAGTCATTTGTAGTGGTGTCCGAAACCATAGTGGACGATGTTGAGTGCACTCATTCAGTCCCGCAATGCACTGCAATAACGAGTGTACAACCGATACACACTCAATGGCTAGAGAATACCCATAATGCACTGTGAGAGTCGCGCACTGAATGAATTCCCGCGTCTCGCCAGGAGATGGCGCCCGCAGCTGAATCAATCATCCATTCATTTTCCAAACCGCGCTGGTCCAGCATTATCATACAGGTTTAATTTCCTTTTTTAATTGATCATTAAATCGTTTAATTAAGGTTTGTACATGCTAGTTTTCATGGCAGAGTTTAACATAAATATTCATTACTACTGGAGCTGCCAGTTTGCTGTATTTCAAATGATTAAACAGCAAACACAAACTATGCGAAATCGGCAGCCCTTCCGGCGCACTCAGTGTCTGAATTCACTCACTCGTTTCATTCACTCCTTCAAGTGGACTATATTAGTGGAGTAATGTAGGGAATAGTGCAGTGCTATAAGTGCAATACTGCTTATCTAAAACATGGAAAATTCAGTATTTAAAGCATGCCATAGGGCTGAGTGATATGGCCAAAAAATCATATTTCTATTTTTGGGCTGAATGGCGATGTATAATCTCAGTATTTTGTACATTTTTCTATTTGAACTAAAAAAAAAAATCTGTATTTAATTTTTTTATTTTTTTTATTTCACATCCTGCCCAATATTTTCCAGCCAATGTTCATATTTAAGTCTATGAAAACAAACATGAATGTAACCTTGTAGTCTGTTATATTATGCGCAAAAAAGGGGGTCAAATTACATGAGGCCTACATTCTAACATTGTGACACTACAAAAAGAAAATAATGCTTTTTAAAGCAGAAGTTACATTCACTAAACTAAAACTGACAATAAAAAAAGCACAGACTAATTATTAGTCTATTTTGATTACCCTACAATAATCACTTTACAGTTACTGCTATCATAAAAATACACTTAGTTGTAGGTTCGAAATTCTACATATGGCACATTTATGTTCGCAAAAAAAACCAAAAACAAATGATCAACAACTAATATTTTAGCTAAATGTATATTTTAGTCAGAATTATTGCGCTCCGTCTGTTTGGCGCGCATGCGCACGGCGGCGCTCGTTCACGGGAGTTTGTGCTTCCACTCCTGTCTCCTGGACAGCAAAATGGAAATATTTTCTCGACTTTCTAACATTTACAGATGGAGAAAATGTCTGTGAAATGTAAGTTATGCACTGAGATAATTATTGGATGTCACTTTAGCTTAAAGATTATAAGCTAAATTGAGAAGAAATAATTAAAATTAAATTAAAAAATGCAATTTATTTGTAGTAATAATAAATTTCTTTCTCTTTCTTTCTTTATACATATAAATATATGTGTATGTGTGTGTGTGTGTGTGACCTTGAAGTAATCCAAAAGTAATCAGATTACATTACTTTCATATTGTGGTACTTGGATTACATTACTGAATACTTTTTTTATAAATATAGACGTTTCCACCAATCGCTGCACAAGTTAAGGTTACGTATGATGACGAAAGCACGTTAGTGCTAGCCCTCCCGGAGCCCATAGAGAATGCATTGCAGTGCCTGCTGTGCGGGAAAAAAAAAATTGATGCTGATTGGACTATAGCCTATATCCAGAGGAAATAGAACAAACAGCCTAGCAGTGACAGCTAGCGTAACACTGTGGTTGAAAAAATATCCGTCCCTTTCTCACTTTGGTGGTGCGTCGCCCTATTGCCCTGATGAAGAAACCGCCCCTGGAATAGTGAATGAGGGTATAGGGGGCGATTTCAAACACAGCAAAGGAACCAATCAGAACATGATACATGAACAGGGGAACACATGACAAGATCACATGAAGAGCAAGACTGTGAGAAATTTAAAAAAAATAAAAGACATGAAAACATAAACTAAACTGAACCTAGAACAGACGTGACACTGCCTCACGGTGCAGCACTAAAGCAAATGAACTACCTTTTCCAAAACATGTTTGATTCTCTTCTGCTTTACTTTTATTCCTTAATCTGTTAATGTTTATTCATTATTCATTGTTCATGTTAGTTCACAGTGGATTAACTAATGTTAACAGGAAACTTTTGTATTTAGAAATGTATTAGTAAATGTTGAAACTTACATTAAGGTTATTAAATGCTGTTCTAGTATTGTCCATCATTGGTTCATGTTAACTAATGTAGTTCATGTTAACAAATGAAGCTTATTGTAAAGTGTTAGAGAGTAGACAATGTGTCTGAAAACCAGGGTTGGGGAGTAACGGAATACATGTAACAGCGTTATGTAATCAGGATACAAAAATCCAGTAACTGTAATTCATTACAGTTACGTCAAAAAACGTAGTAATCAGATTACAGTTACATTTTGAAAAAAGGGGGGATACTATCAGGATTACAATCGTTTCATTTAAACCTAAATAAATCATTATTTTGCCACTATAACACATATTAAGCGCTGCTTGATTATACAATATTTCCTGGTTCTGTTGCCGCCGATGACTCACGTGAGCCACCCGCTGGTGCATGCGCAAATAACACTCGTCTACAATCTCCTCAGATGCAGATTGAATCACTGCTGCTAGTTGAAACGATGCTGCCTGCGGGGAAAAACACTTTCAATTCATGGAAATTTCGCTGCTATTTTGTTTTCAAAGAAGAAAATGCAAACAACATGGTTGTACAGTGCAAACTCTGCCTTCCAGCTTCGATAACACTTTCTTTATCAAAAATACTAAAAAATAATCTGTAATACCAAACTGTCACCACTAGATGTCTGAATAGCCCTTTACATATATATATTCAGGGCTGTGTGTTCCCAAGTTGTGGAAATGAGACATGATTGCTTAGTTTTAATAGGTTTTAAAAGTAACCAAAATGCTAAACATTAAAATTAAAGCAGAACAAACATAAACAGAAATGTTTGATCCGAGCTTGTTCAGTTTGTTTATGATCTGATGTGACTTTTATATTTTAAAGCTCTAAACAACAACAATGATAATAATATTGCAATAGATAATTTATCAGATTTGTAAAATATTTTTATTGTTGAGACCCATTCAGAAGTATGGAACGTTTAAAAACTTGCAGAAATTCAGAAAAAATAATTAAAATTAAATTTAAAAATGCAATTTATTTGTAGTAATAATACATCTCTTTCTTTCTTTATATATATACATATATATATATAATGTGTGTGTGTGACCTTGAAGTAATCCAAAAGTAATCAGATTACATTACTTTCATATTGTGGTACTTGGATTACATTACTGAATACTTTTTTTATGAAGTAATTTGTAACTGTAACGGAATACATTTTTAAAGTAACCCTCCCAAGCCTGCTGAAAACAACCGACATAAACACATTTGTCCCAGTGATCAAACCAAGAGTGACATTGACACGAAAGAACCTTAAAGATGATATGAAATGAATGTGTAAACTAACATAAATAGATCGACGATTTCACCCTTTGTATTGTTACAGTGTCAGTAGTATATTTAAATGAACAATGTGTCGTCGTTCTCCATGTTTTTGCTCCTGGATATCCCTGTTTATTTGTCAGCAAAAGTCTGCTGGATGAAGCTAAACATGTTAGTTGATCATCATAGATCTGAGTCATTGTCTTTTCTCTTTCTGTCTTCAGTTTGAATAGATGCAGAATTACAGAGGAACAGTGTGTCATCCTGACTTCAGCTCTGAAATCAAACCCGTCACACCTGAGAGAGCTGAACCTGAGCGGGAATAATCTAGGAAACACAGGAGTGAAGCACCTATGTGACGTACTGAAGGATTCACACTGTAAACTGGAGAGATTGAGGTCAGTAACATTCACATACAAGAATCAAAATGCTGAAAATCACTTCAACAGTTTAAACTAAAGGTAAATTAACATTCTCTGTGCCTTTTGTTTGCCTCCATATTCAGTTGTCAGTGTTCGCAACTATCTTTTAATACATTTGTTCAAAGAACAAAATAAAATTAACTTTAAGGATTTATATTGTTCAGGTTTAACTGATTAATCAGCTGAATGTTTTCATTCCTGTTCTAGACTCTCTAACTGCAGTGTAACAGAAGAAGGTTATAAAGCTCTGGCTTCAGCTCTGAGATCAAACCCTTCACACCTGATAGAGCTGGATCTCACAGGAAATGATCCTGGACAATCAGGAGTGAAGGAGCTCGATGATTTACTACAGGATCCAAACTGTCAACTGAAGACACTGAGGTGGGACGGGATGAAATAATACAAAATTAGTTATATGCAGGCTAAATATTCATAACAAATATATTATTTTAGTTATACAATAAGCTGGAGAATTTGTTGCATCAAAATGATCAAGATCAGATCAGATGCTGTGGGTTCTGTCATGATGATGATAACCGTCAACACAGTTTAGTTGTGGTACAAGCTACAGGTCAAATAGACATTATGGGTCAGTGTATGTGCTGCTATTCTGGAGTATGGTATACCTTGACAATTAACATGCACAATTTTGTTTTTGTGCACACTTCTCATTAAAAACTCTTGATAACCTTTCAGTCAAATTGTTTTCTGAACACAGTTGTTTTCCATCAAGCCCAGATTCACTGTATCTCTACAGCAGGTCTATGAGTCTCCAGATGTTCACAAACATGCAGTTTCACAAGCCAGTTTTCTCTGCTGATGTTTCTCACTCCTCCTGCTTAAAAGCCAGAAAGATCTCGAGGCCTTAATTTCACACTCTGTATTCATACTGAAAATTATGATCTAGTGAGCTTTTGTCTTTCTGCTCTGTGGGACGTTTCTGTTCTTATGAGTTTGCTTTAGGACTGACTAATTTCTTTTAAATAACTCTATTACACTTTGTTATCAAGTATTTATATGTTTGTGTATTTAAATGTTTAAAGAAAAGAGTTACATCTAAATAACTAACTAGAGCTTGTCTTATCAATCATTTTTGTAATGCAACAGACATTTAGTTGAGAACTGAATTGTCTCTTCTGCAGGTTTTTGAGTCCTGCTGCAGATAAAGCCTGTCAGTATGTGAAGAGAATTGTGGGTAAAAACCCGTTACTCCTGAGAGAGCTGAATCTGAGTGAACATGAACTAGGAGACACACGAGTGAATCAGATCGCTGCTCTACTGCAGGATAAACACTGTCGACTCAACACACTGACGTGAGTATTGTTCATTTATTTATAATATTACATTACTTTTAATTGTGATGTTACTGTAGCTGATAATAATATTTCCTCACTTGTTTGAGTCAGAGCAGTTTTTCTCAGCGTCACACAGAGCCACAACAATGTAAAGTAATACAATTAAACAGGCAATTAAACACACAATTAAAACGTGACATCAAGCTTTAAATATTTGACTAATGGTGCGTTCACACCAGACGCGAATGAAGCTTGAAGCGCGAGTGATTTACATGTTAAGTCAATGCAAAGACGCGAATAGATATCCTGCGGCACGATTCGCGCGAATGATGCAGTGCGAATAAAGCGTTTCGGGCGTTTGATGCACATAATGCGTGATTCGCGCGAGTTGAAAAAGCTGAACTTAGGCGAAAATTCGCGCCGCGTTAACCAATCAGGAGCTTGCTCTAATAGTGACGTGATTACGACGTAACGAGAGGAGGCAGAAATCCGAGACAACAATGGAGGACAAAATCATCGTCGCTGTACGATACATCTTCATACTTTTATAGAAACAGGAATAAAAAGGATCTTGCTTGGAAGAAAGTGAGTGAGGAGGTCGGACAATATGGTAAGTTGTAAAAAAAAATATATATGTGTGTGTGTATATATATATATATATATATATATATATATATATATATTGAGAGTACAAGCTAGCTAAAGCCGTCAAATTGAGCTTGTTCGCCGTATTTTACAACGACTTTCCCGCTGACGAGTTGATGTGTTTATTCAGAGGAAGTGTGCAGAAGCCCCTCTCATGACGCGAATTCGCGTCTGTTTTGAAGTGAATTTCACGCGCGAATGAAGCGAGTAAACTCAAAATGTTTTAGCGTCCAACTACGCGTGAATAGCGCGATTTGTTCGCACAAGTCGCGTCTGGTGTGAACGCCCCATAAGACAATTTGATCATAGGTCAATAATTATTTCACTTCCTGTAGAGGGAGATCAGTTGTTTTCTTCCAGATCTTAGAAACTCTTCAAATAAATAAAGTAAGTAAATAAATCAATAAAAAAACAAGATTTGACTAAGAAACATGAACCTTACCAACAGCAGTGTAAGGCTGGAAGCTTACGCTGCTATTTTGAACCAATAATCAGAAACAAAAAGCAGTTGAAGGATGACGTGCATAATTCAGTTATTTATCTGACTCCAATATAATTAATCTGACTCCAGTAAAGTTGTTATTATTTTTTACCTCTTATTCATTAAAGGTAAAAGTCTTTCTTAGAACTGATAGGAAAACGTAGGATTTAACCTGAACGTTTAGACAACGAAATTACAATCAGTTTAGCTTTCAACATTATCAGTTACAAAAGGAAAGATTCTCAAAACCCTTAAAGCAGGCAAAGTTATTTATTAAGTTACATGTTTAAATATGCAGACAGTAAAATGGTAACATACAGTAACTGTATAGAAAACTTAGTTGTAAGGAATAATGCACTGCTGTACATGCAGAAGAGGCCGTAAAAGCCTTTCTTGTATTAAGAGGTTACGCATCGGTGTGCGGGAGTGGCAGGGTTAAAGCCTTTCTCCCAGAACAACAGTTACCTTTCCTTCTTATACCCTGAGCAAAGCATTGTTATACATGAGTGGAATACCAACACCCAGAACTAACTGAGAGGAAACCAAAAGATATGGCAAATGAGTGGTGATCAAGAGGGAGAGAAGTACATTAACATATTCTCCTCAGTGCATGTTTAAGCAATACCTAGATTGTACATTAGGATACTTTAATGTCTCCATTAAGTACACTACCATCCAGTTCAGTTTATAAACTGTCAGATGAGACCAAACATGACATAGTTAGAAAACACTAGTAGATAAATAGTATGTAGTTGAAAGCATATATGTCCTGTGAAGCAAATGGTACAGATGTGTCATTGAGGTGTAAACGACTGTGTCTCTCCAGACTGAACCATCCTGTGCCTGGAGTGTCCCAACAGTCCCCAATCAGCATATTGATGAATCCCTCGCACTAGATAGGCATTAGCATACTGTGATGCACGCTCAACAGCTAGAGAATACCCATAATGCACTGTGAGAGTTGCACCCTGAATGAATTCCCGCGTCTCTCCAGGAGATGGCGCCCACAGCTGAATCAGTCATCCATTCATTTTCCAAACCGCGCTGGTCCAGCATTATCAAACAGGTTTAATTTCCTTTTTTAATTGATCATTAAATCGTTTAATTAAGGTTTGTACATGCTAGTTTTCATGGCAGAGTTTAACATAAATATTCATTACTACTGGAGCTGCCAGTTTGCTGTATTTCAAATGATTAAACAGCAAACACAAACTATGCGAAATCGGCAGCCCTTCCGGCGCACTCAGTGTCCGAATTCACTCACTCGTTTCATTCACTCCTTCAAGTGGACTATATTAGTGGAGTAATGTAGGGAATAGTGCAGTGGCGGCTGGCACAAAAAAAAAAAAAAGAATTAGAGATGCAGAATGGGCCAATTGTTAAATAATGTGATGTGATGTATCACTACTGCTTATCTAAAACATGGAAAATTCAGTATTTAAAGCATGCCATAGGGCTGGGTGATATGGCCAAAAAATCATATCTCTATTTTTGGGCTGAATGGTGATGTATAATCTCGGTATTTTGCACATTTTTCTATTTGAACTAAAAAAAAAAAATCTGTATTTAATTAATTTTTTTTTATTTCACATCTTGCCCAATATTTTCAAAACAATGTTCATATTCAAGGCTATGAAAACAAACATGAATTTAACCTTGTAGTCTGTTATATTATGCGCAAAAAAGGGGGTCAAATTACATGAGGCCTACATTCTAACATTGTGACACTACAAAAAGAAAATAATGCTTTTTAAAGCAGAAGTTACATTCGCTAAACTAAAACTGAAAATAAAAAAAAGCACAGACTAATTATTAGTCTATTTTGATTACCCTACAATAATCACTTTACAGTTACTACTATCATAAAAATACACTTAGTTGTAGGTTCGAAATTCTACATATGGCACATTTATGTTCGCAAAAAAAAAACGAAAACAAATAATCAACAACTAATATTTTAGCTAAATGTATATTTTAGTCAGAATTATTGCGCTCCGTCTGTTTGGCGCGCATGCGCACGGCGGCGCTCGTTCACGGGAGTTTGTGCTTCCACTCCTGTCTCCTGGACAGCAAAATGGAAATATTTTCTCGACTTTCTAACATTTACAGATGGAGAAAATGTCTGTGAAATGTAAGTTATGCACTGAGGAAATTACTGGATGCCACTTTAGCTTAAAGATTATAAATATAGACGTTTTCCACCAATCGCTGCACAAGTTAAGGTTACGTATGATGACGAAAGCACGTTAGTGCTAGCCCTCCCGGACCCATAGAGAATGCATTGCAGTGCCTGCAGTTCAAAACAAAAGTTTTTTGAATGGAAGTCTATGGGAGCACTCGGGGCAAATCTCAGCCAGAGTGAAATCGCCCAAAAAGAGGTGGTGCTCCACAGAGCGTGATTGACGCTGATTGGACTATAGCCTATATCCAGAGGAAATAGAACAAACAGCCTAGAAGTGACAGCTAGCGTAACACTGTGGTTGAAAAAATATCCGTCCCTTTCTCACTTTGGTGGTGCGTCGCCCTATTGCCCTGATGAAGAAACCGCCCCTGGAATAGTGAATGAGGGTATAGGGGGTGATTTCAAACACAGCAAAGGAACCAATCAGAACATGACACATGAACAGGGGAACACATGACAAGATCACATGAA
The DNA here is from genome assembly GCF_019924925.1 of Ctenopharyngodon idella. Classification (NCBI taxonomy): domain Eukaryota; kingdom Metazoa; phylum Chordata; class Actinopteri; order Cypriniformes; family Xenocyprididae; genus Ctenopharyngodon; species Ctenopharyngodon idella. The sequence continues at coordinate 336,602 of NC_067221.1, forward strand.
GAGCAAGACTGTGAGAAATTTAAAAAAAATAAAAGACATGAAAACATAAACTAAACTGAACCTAGAACAGACGTGACACTGCCTCACGGTGCAGCACTAAAGCAAATGAACTACCTTTTCCAAAACTTGTTTGATTCTCTTCTGCTCGAGGAAATACTTTTATTCCTTAAAGGTGCCGTAGAACGTGTTTTCAAAAGATGTAATATAAGTCTAAGGTGTCCCCTGAATGTGTCCGTGAAGTTTCAGCTCAAAATACCCCATAGATTTTTTTTAATTCATTTTTTTAACTGCCTATTTTGGGGCATGGTAACTTTAACCACATTTAACAGTACATTAGCAACATGCTAACGAAACATTTATGAAGACAATTTACAAATATCACTAAAAATATGTTATCATGGATCATATCAGTTATTATTGCTCCATCTGCCATTTTTCACTATTGTTCTTGCTTGCTTACCTAGTCTGATGATTCAGCTGTGCACAGATCCAGACGTTAATACTAACTGCCCTTGTGTAATGCCTTGAACATGGGCTGGCATATGCAAATATTGGGGGCATACATATTAATGATCCCGACTGTTGCGTCACAGTCAGTGTTATGTTGAGATTCGCCTGTTTTCCGGAGGTCTTTTAAACAAATGAGATTTATATAAGAAGGAGGAAACAATGGAGTTTGAAACACAATGTATGTCTTTTCCATGTACTGAACTCTTGTTATTCAACTATGCCAAGATAAATTCAGTTTTTGATTCTAGGGCACCTTTAGTTCACAGTGGATTAACTAATGTTAACTAAAGCTTATTGTAAAGTGTTAGAGAGTAGACAATGTGTCTGAAAACAACCGACATAAACACATTTGTCCCAGCGATCAAACCAAGAGTGACATTGACACGAAAGAACCTTAAAGATGATATGAAATGAATGTGTAAACTAACATAAATAGATCGACGATTTCAGCCTTTGTATTGTTACAGTGTCAGTAGTATATTTAAATGAACAATGTGTAGTCTTTCTCCATGTTTTTGCTCCTATATATCCCTGTTTATTTGTCAGCAAAAGTCTGCTGGATGAAGCTAAACATGTTAGTTGATCATCATAGATCTGAGTCATTGTCTTTTCTCTTTCTGTCTTCAGTCTGAATAGATGCAGTATTACAGAGGAACAGTGTGTAATCCTGACTCTGAAATCAAACCCGTCACACCTGAGAGAGCTGAACCTGAGCGGGAATGAACTAGGAAACACAGGAGTGAAAAACCTCAGTGATCTACTGATGAACCCACAATTCAAGCTGGAGAAACTAGAGTTAGTATCATTATACTGTACAGCAGTTACAGTGAGATTGAAGTTTATTTATTTTAAGACAGCAGAGCTTATGTTTCAGTTTATAACAGTGCATCGATTTAATTTCCAGCATTTGATACAATGTACTGATTGTGTACATGCAGAAATCTGCATTTTCAACAGAGAACAAAGAATAGAGACGTCAAATAAATAGTTAAAGATGAAAGAGAAGAAACAGTATCTTCAGCACACAGAACTAGTGTGACTGGGTTTCAGAACAGACTATTGGAAACTAAATGCTGCTGAAGCTCTTCAATAAGAAGATCATCATAGATGTGAACTATTGTTATTTCTCTGTCTTCAGTCTGAATAGATGCAGTATTACAGAGAAACAGTGTGTCATCCTGACTTCAGCTCTGAAATCAAACCCGTCACACCTGAGAGAGCTGAACCTGAGCTGGAATAATCTAGGAAACACAGGAGTGAAGCACCTATGTGACGTACTGAAGGATTCACACTGTAAACTGGAGAGATTGAGGTCAGTAACATTCACATACAAGAATCAAAATGCTGAAAATCACTTCAACAGTTTAAACTAAAACACTTTATTCTCAATATCTCACAATGAGCCTCATTTATGAAACAAAACGTATTATGACAGAAAATTGGGCGTACGGCCGTTTCCACACAAAACTTGGCATTTATCAATATGAGCGTGAGCGGTGGCTATGATCAGATCTCACGTCAGGTCTCAGCTCGTTTACACAAGTTTCTGTGTTAGTGTGAACTTGGGTGCAGCATAGTGAATCTGCTGGAGAATTGAGATGAGAGCATTTTGTTCATTATGCTATTTAAACTGATTTCTGACTCTAGCTCCTCCTAGAGGTTTAAAGCTAGAACTACCAGATTGGGCTCAAACCTTCAGACTGTTCTGACTTAGTGTGCTTTATCTTTACTAACTGATCCGACTCACGGTTTTCCTAAAAATGACTATTAAATCTGGAAAAAATCCCATTGACTTTCATTGACGAAATGTTCAGATGAGCCAAGACTGTTCAAACTCCAACTGTCAGAATTCAAATTTTGACAGTTGGAGAGGCTCATCAGACTCCATTAGCTGCCATTCTATGTTCTATTTCTAAACCATTGAGACTCTAATTATTCTAATCTATCTATCTATCTATCTATCTATCTATCTATCTATCTGTCTATCTATCTATCTATCTATCTATCTATCTGTCTATCTATCTGTCTATACTATCTATCTATCTATCTATCTATCTGTCTATCATCTGTCTATCTGTCTACCTATCTATCTGTCTGTCTATCCATCTGTCTATCTATCTATCTATCTATCTGTCTGTCTATCTGTCTATCTATCTATCTGTCTGTCTATCTATCTATCTATCTATCTATCTATCTATCTATCTATCTATCTATCTATCTATCTATCTGTCTATCTGTCTGTCTGTCTGTCTATCTATCTATCTATCTATCTGTCCATCTGTCTATCTATCTGTCTATCTATCTCTATCTATCTGTCTATCTGTCTCTCTATCTATCTATCTATCTATCTATCTATCTATCTATCTGTCTATCTATCTATCTATCTGTCTGTCTATCTGTCTATCTATCTATCTATCTATCTGTCTGTCTATCTATCTATCTATCTATCTATCTATCTATCTATCTGTCTATCTGTCTGTCTGTCTGTCTATCTATCTATCTATCTGTCCATCTGTCTATCTCTATCTATCTGTCTATCTGTCTCTCTATCTATCTATCTATCTGTCTATCTATCTATCTATCTATCTATCTATCTATCTATCTATCTATCTATCTGTCTGTCTATCTATCTATCTATCTATCTATCTATCTATCTATCTATCTATCTATCTATCTATCTATCTATCTATCTATCTGTCTGTCTGTCTGTCTGTCTGTCTGTCTGTCTATCTATCTATCTGTCTCTATCTATCTATCTATCTATCTGTCCATCTGTCTATCTATCTGTCTATCTATCTCTATCTATCTGTCTATCTGTCTCTCTATCTGTCTATCTATCTATCTATCTATCTATCTATCTATCTATTTGTCTGTCTGTCTGTCTGTCTATCTATCTGTATCTATCTATCTATCTATCTATCTATCTGTCTCGCTGTCTGTCTATCTATTAAAACTACTAAACTAAAACTTAAACCTTCAAACTTTTAAAACTACTTCAATCTTTCTGGCTAGACTTTTTTAAGCCAACTTAAAGTTTGTCTACAAACTTTTTTATCTAGTTTAGATTATTTTCCTGACCGACAACCGAAGTTCATTATCGATCGAACCGTTAAGATCAGAATGTCATATTAGAATTAAATTAAATTAGAATAGATGTGTGTCTGTGACCCATTAAAAACACCACAAATGTTTGTTTCTTTCCAGGAGTTTATCTTTACATTCACAAATAGTGACATAAACAGCAGAACATGAGGATTCACACATCATCACATCACACAGCGCTTCTGTGGAGAAAAACAGAACAAAATTAACTAGCCTATAATATATATATATATAATAGAATTTATAGAGGGTGATATTTAAATGAGGATTGTTTTCAGCCGCCACATTTATCAACATACGATCATTCGTACGATGGGATTGGCAGCATACTAATGTTTGATGAATCACACGTGAACCCTGTAGTAAGATGATTTCTGCGCTCAGATCTACGTTAGATTGATAAATGAGGCCCAATGAGTCTGAGTTCACATTATAATTGTGCAAAATTTTCACCTTTTAGTATTTTGTGATCTGGTGAAATAAAGATGATGATCTCTTTCCTCTGTCTGTTTTATTTGATCATGAAGATGATGTGACTTTACAGAATAAAGAGTTCCCTTTCATGGGAACTGTCGACGCTACGTCATATGACGTTATGGGAACCTTCTGCGTGATTGCGTCGTGAAGCACTCTTGTATCTAACCAATGATGAGACGAGACGACGGAGGCGGGTGACGTCACAGACCAGGAAACTATAAAGCATACCCAGAACAAAGAACGCTAGCTTCTGTTGTCTTCAGCAAGCGCTCTGTGTTATCGTGTGTCTTATTTGGTGTTGTTTGTCTTATTACATAAACAAGTCACAATCTCTTCGTCTGAGGACAAGAGTATCTCACACCAATCCATATATTTATATATAAAAAAGACACGTATTATGGCGAAAAACAGCAGTTGAATGGGAGTTGAGCATGCCCAGGCAGCTCTTGAGGGAGCTGTCTGTGCGCATTGTAAAAAACTCACTCTCAGGACACTGTGTTCCTGTGTTCCCCGCGGATCGGGTCCCGCTTCTGCTGAGGCAGAGCGGAGGCTCCATTCGTGGGGTTCACAATTGGATCTGACAGAGGGGTTAGAGACGGGCGCCGCCCTTTCTCTGCCCTTACCTGCCAGGTTCAGTGCCGTCTCCCAGGTGGAAGCACGCTCTGCGGTTTCTTCCCCCGGATTGAGGCACCGGTATTTCACATGTCCAGCTCTGAGGAGGTGGATATTGTGATATCGATCTGAGGACTCGCCACCTCATACACATATCGTGTTTCAAAATCACACGTTTATAACAAATCAATAGTGAACAGCAGTTTGAATCGCGTTTCCCCCTGTGCTACATTATAAAGCGAGTGGGGATACACGCGGTTTATGTGTTGTTTGCTGGGAGTGGAGCATGCACGTCAGCTCACAACTGACAGTGAGCAGTGTTCGTTCATAAAAAAAAAAAAAAAATGTCCCGAAGAGAAGCATGCACTAGCGGGAGTTTTTTAGCTCCACTCCTGTTGGCTTTATTCTCGAGGGAATAAAAGTCTAACGCAAGGCTCGGATCTCGCGTTGCCGAGGCAGCGCGTGGATTGAGTTTTCATTAAAGAATTTATAGCTCGGATCTCGCGTTGCCGAGG
>NC_067221.1:345317-385317 GCF_019924925.1 Ctenopharyngodon idella
AACCCTAACCCTAACCCTAACCCTAACCCTAACCCTAACTAACCCTAACCCTAACCTAACCCTAACCCTAACCCTAACCCTAACCCTAACCCTAACCCTAACCCTAACCCTAACCTAACCCTAACCCTAACCCTAACCCTAACCCTAACCCTAACCCTAACCCTAACTCTAACCCTAACCCTAACCCTAACCCTAACCCTAACCCTAACCCTAACCCTAACCTAACCTAACCCTAACCCTAACCCTAACCCTAACCTAACCCTAACCCTAACCCTAACCCTAACCCTAACCCTAACCCTAACCCTAACCCTATATCCTAACCCTAACCTAACCCTAACCCTAACCCTAACCCTATATCCTAACCCTAACCTCTAACCCTAATCCTAACCCTAACCCACTCTAACCCTAACATTCCTAAAAACCAGAAACAGCAACCAAAAAAACAGTCAATAACACTACAATGTGTTTTTCTAAGACGAAACAAAACGTTATCAATCCCAAATTGGAAACTACCTTAAAGAACAGATTAACTTTCGAAACTAGCCTCCGACCCAAAACTGGAATTCACAGTTCCTCCACCCTCACAAACATGCGCCAGCCCGTGCCTTTCCTCGTTCTCCCTACTTTAAACCACACAATCTGGTGAGATTGTGATGGGGGGAGTTCGTTGTAAACCCAAAAAACCTAACCCTAACCCTAACCCTAACCCACACTCTAACCCTAACTCCACCCAACTCCAACCCAAGTACTACCCATCCAAAACACAAGTCCAACTTAACCATAGGAGAACCACATATTTGCATATATATGTATATATAGTAGAGTGCAATACCGTATCTCGACGCCTGGTGGCGTTAGAGCTCCCAAACTGAGTTCAATCAACTCCCCGCCCACTAATTAGTATATATACCAAGTTTCAACAATCTATGACCTATAGAACCCAAGATATACAGGATAAGAAGGATCAGTCATTGACTCATCCCCGGTATTGGACCCTATATCCTAACCCTAACCCTAACCCTAACCCTAACCTAACCCTAACCCTAACCCTAACCCTAACCCTATATCCTAACCCTAACCTAACCCTAACCCTAACCCTAACCCTATATCCTAACCCTAACCTCTAACCCTAATCCTAACCCTAACCCACTCTAACCCTAACATTCCTAAAAACCAGAAACAGCAACCAAAAAAACAGTCAATAACACTACAATGTGTTTTTCTAAGACGAAACAAAACGTTATCAATCCCAAATTGGAAACTACCTTAAAGAACAGATTAACTTTCGAAACTAGCCTCCGACCCAAAACTGGAATTCACAGTTCCTCCACCCTCACAAACATGCGCCAGCCCGTGCCTTTCCTCGTTCTCCCTACTTTAAACCACACAATCTGGTGAGATTGTGATGGGGGGAGTTCGTTGTAAACCCAAAAAACCTAACCCTAACCCTAACCCTAACCCACACTCTAACCCTAACTCCACCCAACTCCAACCCAAGTACTACCCATCCAAAACACAAGTCCAACTTAACCATAGGAGAACCACATATTTGCATATATATGTATATATAGTAGAGTGCAATACCGTATCTCGACGCCTGGTGGCGTTAGAGCTCCCAAACTGAGTTCAATCAACTCCCCGCCCACTAATTAGTATATATACCAAGTTTCAACAATCTATGACCTATAGAACCCAAGATATACAGGATAAGAAGGATCAGTCATTGACTCATCCCCGGTATTGGACCCTATATCCTAACCCTAACTCTAACCCTAACCCTAACCCTAACCCTAACCCTAACCTACTCTAACCCTAACCCTAACCCTAACCCTAACCTAACCCTAACCCTAACCCTAACCCTAACCTAACCCTAACCCTAACCCTAACCCTAACCCTAACCTAACCCTAACCCTAACACTAACCCTAACCCTAACCCTAACCCTAACCTAACCTAACCCTAACTCTAACCCTAACCCTAACCCTAACCCTAACCTTAACCTAACCCTAACCTTAACCTTAACCTAACTCTAACCCTAACCTTAACCTTAACCTTAACCTAACCCTAACCTAACTCTAACCCTACTCAGAATAGCCCGACCTAAACTTACCCAAAACCTATCCGTCACAGACCTATCGACTAGATTCCCAATCGATTAAACTCCAACCCAACTCTTACGCTAAATCTACTCGTCATAGTCCTACCGACAAGCAATCTCGCAAATGTATACCGTAATACTTTAATGCTGGAGGGAGTGCGATGCTGGATCAGGATTATCGGGCCGTGGCCTTTGGGCCTTCGGCTCGGTTCGCTGGTCCAGAGCAAGTTCAGATCGGAAACTTCGCATTCCTAAAAACCAGAAACAGCAACCAAAAAAACAGTCAATAACACTACAATGCGTTTTTCTAAGAAGAAACAAAACGTTATCAATCCCAAATTGGAAACTACCTTAAAGAACAGATTAACTTTCGAAACTAGCCTCCAACCCAGAACTGGAATTCACAGTTCCTCCACCCTCACAAACATGCGCCGGCCCGTGCCTTTCCTCGTTCTCCCTACTTTAAACCACACAATCTGGTGAGATTGTGATGGGGGGAGTTCGTTGTAAACCCAAAAAACCTAACCCTAACCCTAACCTGAGATGGTTATCTGGGGGGAGGCGTTGCTTTTCTCCACCTAACTAACCCTATATCCTAGCCCTATATCCTAGCCCTAGCCCAACACCTACCCTTAACTAACCAACCAAAACCACCAAAAACAACTCAAAACCACTTGAAACCACACAAAACCTGCATAAAACCAACCAAGACCACATGAAACACAACAAAAAACAACAGGAAATAACCAAAACCACAGACTAATACAAAAAAACAGCAGCAAACCAACCAAAATCAAGTTATACACAAAAAAATAAGATCGCTCCGGAGCGATCCATAGTTTTGGACACATAACCTAACCCTAACCCTAACTCTAACTCTAACCCTAACCCTAACCCTAACCTATCCCTGGACCTGCGACTTACCTGAACCTAGCCCTCACAGGAGTAGCCCGGATTCTAAGACGACATACCTAAACCTAACCGTCACAGGAGGGGAAATTAGTTTGTAGGCAATTGGGCTATCCCTGGACCTGCGACTTACCTAAACCTAGCCCTCACAGGAGTAGCCCGGATTCTAAGACGATGGAACACCGGCGACATACCTAAACCTATAACCGTCACAGGAGGAGAAATTAGTTGGGGAGAAATTAAGCTATCCCTGGACCTGCGACTTACCTAAACCTAGCCTTCACAGGAGTAGCCCGGATTCTAGGACGATGGGGACTACCCTTGGACGGGCTATGTACTTAAATCTACCATTACAGGAGGGAGATTAATTCGGGGGAGATTTAATTCGGAAGATTAATTCGGAGGAGCTTTTTGAAGCACTCGTTAATATCTACAGGTTGAAGGGGAGGGGGATGATAAGGTAGCCTTTAGGAGAAGAAACCAATTGTGATTCAAGAAAAGAACAAGAACCATTACTGGTTTGTTTTGGAGAAAAAGGTAAAACCAGCGTTGTGGGTGGATCAGCCTCATCAAAAACATGCGCCGGCCAGTGCACTTCTGCGTCCTCCCTATTCCAAACTGGATAGCCGTGAGACGGTTAGCTGGGGGGAGGCGTTGCTTTTCTCCACCTAACTCTAATTCGTTGTAAACCCAAAAAACCTAACCTAACCCTAACTTAACTCCCTCGGACTCTAACCCCCTCGGGTTTTTATAATGTTTGACATGTTTTTATTTTATGTGGCTATAATCAAGATTTTCTTCAGAAAAATAGATACTGTTGTCTTCTGCATTGCATTTTCTCATTACTCGTTAAACTACAGGTTTAATATAAAACAGCAGTAACACGTATTTCATTATATTCTGCGCTGAAGGTTCAGAAACACTTTCATCATTTGTGAGTCTCTTCTCAGTCTTTCATATTTCAGATGTGTGTCAATTCTACTGAAATATTATCTTATTCTGAAATATTCATCTTCCAAGACAGTGTATCCTGATTCCTGAATGCCTAATCTTTTAGTTTTGATGGCATAAGACACTGTAAATGATTGTTTTTTGTTTCATGTACACTAGGATTTGCAGCAGAAGAGCTGAAAGTGTCCTGGAGCAGCTCATCATGCAGAGTTTGTTATTCATAAGGACGGGAAGAACATCAAGAACTGCCTGCGGACGTGTTAAATTATACCACAGTGTTGATTTTGACTGAAACTGGATCAGTGCTTTTCAGTGTGTGGTTTGTCATCCGTCCTGTACAGAATTGCCATGTATTTCAGCAAACAGTGTTCGCCCCTGTCGTCCACAAGTATCTGTCTAAATCCTTCCCAGGCTTTTTATTTCTAAAATAGTATTCTATATCTACAATTATATAAAGAAAACAACCATGCATTTTTGATGAATATTTGAATGTTTTGTAAATGTATACAAGAAATACAGATGCTTGCAAAGAAGGTGTACGTCAATGTTTGTTCAAATGCTGTTTTCTCATACTTCATCAAATGAAAATGTACACATTGGGCCTTACAAAACATGAGCAAAACAAATTTCCATATAAAACGTTGAAAAATCCATTCTATCCCATTGAAATAAATGCAACAATTTAGAAGTCAATTAGAAATTCATTCTGCTCTTTAATGAAAAAGCCCTTTTTTTTTTTTACTGTGAAGCACAAACTTATGTGTAAATGCAATGTAATGTAGGAAATTGCCAACATTTCGGTTATCTTTTTTTATTTCAAACTATGTGCATATGTTAAATTGTGGTTGAACAAAATATCCTTAGAATCTAGTGAATTGTAGTGTCTTACAATTTGTTCTACCAATGAATCTTCATTTTGTGCAAAAAAGAAAGTTAAATAATCCTTTTGCAAAACAGTTAAGAAAAAGAGAAAAGCATAATCATTTGATCATAGATTAACACATTCTTAAATTTCAGAAACACTCCTTAAATCAGTATAATTAAAGCCTTGAACATAAATCATTCAGATCCCAAGAATGTACAAAAAGGCACATTAAAGACCTGTGCTTCTATACTGTACAGTTCAAGTGTAACAGAGTATCATACTCTAAAAGCGTTCCACAAGCATATATGCATAACTATTACTTTAAGCCTTGAGTTAACTATTGACATTCAGCCTTGGGATGTTGTGTTTGCTTGTATTGATACTTTAAAACCCATTTCTGCAGCTGTCATCTGAAATAAGGAAAAAAGCTGTGGAATTCCTCTCTTCTTGTCTTTCATTCATCCATGCCACCATACATGTCAGCTAGTTTCATGAAGCGGGGACCCCAGTCTTTGAGGTAATCGTAATCCTGGTCTCCATCACTGCTGGAGGAGTTGATGGAGCTGAGTGATCCTGCAGTAGAGCTGTTACCCTCATAGTCAAACACTAACAGCGAGTCGTACGGTGGAGCAGTAGGATCATTATCAGCAGCCCTTAGACCCTGCAAAGACAATGTACAAAGTACCAGTTAACTTTACCATCCTGGAGGCTGCCCCTTATATGCTGGGAATGCTACAGGATTCAATCCAAAAAAAAAAAGAAACTTCCTGATTCTTTATATGAAGCAAACGTTTGTGTAGTTTTGAAAAAAAAAAAAAAAAAAAAAAGGAAAAACTGAGACCAATCCGGCTAAATATAGACCTATTGGCCTCTTAAATTTTGATCAAAAAGTATTGACTAAAATATTGCCTTCCAGGTTAGCACAACATTATTATATATATGCAGATGATCTTTTACTGTGTGTCATGGATCCTGTGGTTTCTGACCCTAAAATTTTAAATTACATTGACACTTTTAGTAATCTTCCAGGATACTCAATAAACTGAAGTAAATGTGAATTTATGCCCCTAACAAATAACTTAAGCGATACCTTTTTGAACGGTATACCATTTAAAATATTGGAGGATCACTTTACATATCTTGGCCTGAAAATTCCAAAGAACCCTATATATTTGTTTAAATTAATTAATTTTAGACATCATTAACAAACTCACTAATTGGCCGTGTGAATGTCATAAAGATGATTACTCTCCCTAAGTTTCTATATCTCTTTCAAAATCTCCCTATTTATTTGGCTGAAACCTTTTTTTAAAAAACAACTTGATTCAGTTATTTTTTCATTTGTATGGAACTATAAAACACCTGCAAAAATTATTGGGCAGCAAATGCCAAGGCTCCTACTTTCTGGCAAAGTCTTCTGTCTTCTGTTTTCTGTTTTCGTTCACATTTTCATTTTTATTCACAAACTTACAGGACAATCATATAGGCTAGATTATGCATTTATTTATTTATAAAGAGAAAGTTGAACAAAGACTGTGTTCATCATGAATGTTTGTTCAATAAATTGCACTTAGCTTTGTACTTTGTTACTTCTGATATAAAACAACGTCTCAGCCTACCAAATTCTATTTTATTAAAAAATGTAAAAAATAAATACCATTTTGGCGCTCTTTAATGTGGTATGAGAGATCGCTGTAGCGCCTCAGATCAAGCGAAGCATCAGCGCAAAGCACAAGTGAACATGATCATCCCTTCCTCTTTACTGTTACAGAACGAAATAAACATGAACATCAGAAAATATTTTGAAAGATACAGTCCAACTTACGGAAATCTGTATCATGTTGTAATCACTCAATCAGTGTTTCAACCGCGGAAAGGCATCAATAAAACAGATTGAAAACAATGTCACATAACGCTGTACCTCAGAAAATGGGGCAGTTGTGGCCTAATGGTTAGAGAGTCTCAGTATCGACAGGAAATGTAGGTGTGGGGAGTGAATGAACAGCGCTCTCTTCCACTCTCATTACCCACAACTGAGTAGCCCTTGAGTAAGACACTGAACCCCCAATCACACCCCGGGCACCGCAGCAGAAACGGCTGCCCACTGCTCCGGGTGTGTGTTCAATACTCACTGATATGTGTGTGTGTGTGTGTGTGTGCACGCGCATGCGCATGCGCATTTGGATGGGTGAAATGCAGAACACAATTTCCGAGTATGGGACACCATACATAGCTACACATTGTGTCACTTTTTTTTTTTTTTTTTTTAAAGCCATTGGTTGACCATAAACTTCTTAGTCAGCAAGAAAAAAATACTCTAGAGAGGAACATTTTGATAAATATATGCACCATTTTACAAAATCACTATTTTTACTGTTCTTCAATATTTAATGTATGTTTGAACAAATCGGTCAAGTTTTATGACAGCCACCATTTTAAAAAGTGACTTTGATTAGAAACAAGTATATATTATTATAACATGGACTTTAACTAGGTGCTTGCCTGTGCATAATTAAACACATCAAGGTTGGCTTGGACAGACTTCTCGTGGCAGTTTCATTTTACCAACTGGACAGGGGTGGGAATTACAGTCACAAGTTACAATAGAACTCTAATTTTTAGCTAACATGACCTCTGGTTACATGCCAACCCCCCTCACTGCCCACCACCAGTCACTATGCCCCTTGAGCAATCTCACCTAGGGCACCTGTCATCAGAAACTGCCCTGGACTGATCAAAATATGTCAGTAATAGCAACGACACATCATCTGCAACATTTGTGAACACAACAGCTATAATATTTTAATTTCTGTAGTTTTCAAATGTGTTTTCTTCTTTCTACTATTTTAACAGTATTTTGTGGGTGTGATGCTTGTATAGTGCTACTCCACCTCACTGATGAAATCTCCAATATCTCCAGGATGAGGTGCGGTTGATCTGACAGGGTAATGGGGCTCAGGATACAGAGGTCTCTCATCCAATCTGCGGATGCCAAAGGGCCTGATGCCATCGGTCTCTGTATCTGGCTGCTGCAGCTGGCTCAGGTCATAATCCTGTTTGCAAACACAAACAAAAGTGCAGAAAGATGCTGAGTTCAAAAGCATTAACATTATTATTAGCATTTATAGATACACTGGTGTGTGTGTGTCGTTCTACAAGCACACAGCCAAAGCACTGGGTGGTTGTGTTGACAACAGGAGCAAAGCGCAAGTAGAAGAGGCTTGTTTACTTTTGTGTATGGAGAACATGGAGGCTGTCAGACACAGATGGGAACAAGAGGGTAAGACAACAACAGGTAGTTTACTGAACAGAGGCACGAACACAGGATTAGCACTGGCAGGAAAGTAGCAGTTAAGTCACTTAGCTGAGGAGTTAACACAGTTCTCTTTTGCAGGTGTGGATTGGACAAAGGAGCACAGGGCACTGACGAAGGAGTGGAAACACGGGAACATCTGGTAAGCAAACGGGTAAGGAGTCCAGGTAAGTGAAAACAAGACCAGTCACTGAAGTGCAGGGAATGTGAGTCCATATAGTGCTGGTGTGATGAGGTGCAGGTGCAGAAGATCAGTATTCCGGTGATTGTGAACGTGTGGGCGGAGCGTGGAGATCCGGTGACCATGTGTTGTTGTTAGTTGTTGGAACTGACTCCGTGACAGAGGCAACAATGTGGATGCATAGACCACATCTTTTGTTGCCTTATGTTATATGCGTTACATGGACAAACAAACATATTATGTGATGTTTTTCATTTTTGAATCCAAGATTTATTTATGGTTCAGTATTTTCTTTGTCCAACCATTTGTGTGTAATCATCCACAGCACTTTCATTAGAAGCTTCCAATGATCAGGTTGTTTCATTCTGATACATTTAAGATATATCACCAGATATACACATATATATTTCCTATCATCCTGCAGGCAAATCTTGCAGGCATGATCCATCATCTAGTGACAAGCTTTCCAAAACAATAGAAGCTGTTATAGCAGCATAGGGAGGACCAACTCTCTATTAATGCCCATTTAAAATAAACAAGAAGTCATGTGAGTCATAATGAGTCAATTCAGGAGAAAGATGAGCCACACTGTGATTAGATCTTGGTAAATGAACATAAAGACAACATAAAGACAACAAAAAAAAATCCTTAGTCAAAGTCAGAGAGTTAAAGCCATTTCAACCGTATAAGGCTTGTACACAGTGAAATGAAACAACACTCCTTTAGGACCATGGTGAGATACGAGGACCATGTGAGACATATGAGACAACACTGATATTAAATTAAATAAACTAAATAAAAAGGAAAATTAGAACACATTACAGATAATGAGCTAAGACAGGAAAGTACCTTTCATTGATTTCATATGAAATACATTATCAAAGAATATTTGGGTAACATTTTACTTAAAGCCCTTATGTATAATGCATTATACGAGTCTTTTAATGCAGTAATTATGCCTTGTAATCGCATAATGCACTGTATGGTCTCATGAATAATTGTAACCACAGTTATAATATATTATAAATCTCATTTATTCAATGAACACACCTTTAGAAAGTATAATGCATTAAACCAATTTCAGAATCTGCAAATATTATAATGCATTTTAACTTTGGTTACAGTCATTTAGGAAAATATATAATGCATTATGATTTACATTAGGAATACTCCACCTTTATAATGCATTATATATGTTAAAACATTTAAATCCTGTTTGCATTGTTAGTTATGGTGATGAGAGTGCAGAAATTGTGTTGCAATGACGAGATCACTGCATTCACGTGATCAACAGACTGCTCAATGTTAATCACTACAACCTTCCATGTGATAGGAATAGATCTAAATATAATGCAAAAATAGAAACTTCTCACAATTCATTAATTTTGACAGCTGTAATAGTAAGAATGTGGTAAAAGTATTCAAAATGATACCACATATAATACTTTTTTTAATTGCAAAGATGTCAGCCAATCACAGCAGTGGGTGTTGAAGCCCCTTCAAAAATCAGGGTAGAAATAGCCATTTTTTTTTAAATAATGACAATTATTTGATGTAAAAATCATATTAACATTATAAGCGCACCTCAGGAAACATTATAAGATAATAAAAAACACTTCATGACACCTTTAAAAAAATGACTAACTTTGTCACAGAGTCAGTTCCAACAACTAACAACAACACATCGTCACCAGATCTCCACGCTCCGCCCACTCATTCAAAATCACTGGAATACTGATCTTCTGCACCTGCACCTCATCACACCAGCACTATATAGACTCACATTCCCTGCACTTCAGTGTCTGGTCTTGTTTTCACTTACCTGGACTCCTTACCCGTTTGCTTACCTGATGTTCCCGTGTTTCCACTCCTTCGTCAGTGTCCTGTGCTCCTTCGTCCAATCCACACCTGCAAAAGAGAATTGTGTTAACTCCTCAGCTAAGTGACTTTATCAATGTGCTCATAACGTCTCGGTTACAAAGGTAACCCTCGTTCCCTGAAGGAGGGAACGGAGACGTACGTCGGACAGACCGACGAATAGGAATCTCGCTAGAGAGGCCAATCTACTTCGAGTGTAACTACAACGAGCCAATGCACATTGGCATGCAATTATATGCATCAGCTGCTCGCCTCGCAGCGCGGGTATATAATGAGCAGCAGGTGCGTTGCATCTTCAGGTTTTCGCTGAGGAGCCGAACCGGATAGGCGGCAGCATCAGCGGGGTACAGCGACTGTGGCAACGGTACGTACGTCTCCATTCCCTCCTTCAGGGAACGAGGGTTACCTTTGTAACCAAGATGTTCCCATTCAGTCAGTCACGTTCGACGTACGTCGGACAGACCGACGAATAGGAATCCCTACCAAAGCGCCACAGGAGCTGCCCCCTTCCAGCGCTCTGTTGTAAGCCACCTGAACCCCCTTGCCTAAGGACAGTGGGACAGGGCTAACACAGAGAGTGTCGATCACTGCTGTTCCCCAAAACCCATTCAGTGAGACTACTGGATAACGCTGGGAAAGCGTACCCTTCCGCAGGAAAAGGAACGCTGCGGAAGCCACATCCTTCCCCGAAGGAGTTACGTGGAGAAGTACATATGGACTAACCCCATAGGGCTGTACTACATATGGAAGAACTGGGGTGACTCCAACTCGATGAGAGGTGGGTTCTCCCAGAGGGAAAGACACGGGCTTCGTTTAGGAGCAACCGTGGAACTAGACATATGGGATCCCTGTAGGGTCACACATATGAAACCCAGCCTAACCCCGGTTCTCAAGGATACAACAGGAGTATAGGCCTAGCGCCAGACGCTCCGCCACGTCGGCTGCCGAAGGGAGATCGGAGGACTCAACAGGGTCTGCCTTGTAGGGACTCTCTGGAGTAAAAGCGCATGTAAGCGCAGCAAGCCGACACCTCTCCGTGCCTCTGACCTGAGGTGAGAACACGGGAGGAGACCGGCTCGACACGAAGGCTATAGAATCTAGCGAACGTGTTAGGTGTCGCCCAGCCCGCAGCTCTACAGATGTCTGTTAGCGAGGCGTTAGGGTTAGGGTTAGGGTTAGGGTTAGCCAGCGAGCCAGCGCCCAGGAAGATGCGACACCTGAGCGGGCAGGGCACGCCCTGAGCTTGGTAAGCCAGGGCGATGGCATCCACTATCCAGTGGGCCATCCTCTGCTTGGAGACAGCCTTTCCCTTCTGCTGGCCTCCGTAACAGACAAAGAGCTGGTCTGAGGTCCTGAAGCTTTGAGTTCTGTCTATGTACAGTTGCAAAGCGTGAACTGGACAGAGCAAAGCCAGGGCTGGGTCTGCCTCCTCCGGGGGCAGCGCTTGCAGGCTCACTACCTGGTCCCTGAAGGGAGTGGTAGGAACCTTGGGCACATAGCCAGGCTGGGGTCTCAGTACCACGTGGCCGTCACCCGGCCTGAACTCTAGGCACGATTCGTCGACCGAAAACGACTGCAGGTCCCCTACCCTCTTGATGGAGGCCAATGCAACCAGCAGCAAAGTTTTCATAGACAGAATCTTTAAGTCTGCTGATTGCAAGGGCTCAAAGGGAGCAATCTGAAGTGCTCTCAGCACCAGAGCAAGGTCCCAAGAGGGTATGGAGGGAGGACGAGGAGGATTCAACCGCCTCGCCCCCCCTAAGGAACCTGACGACCAGGTCGTGCTGACCAACAGACTTGCCATCTATGTTGTCGTGATATGCGGAGATAGCAGCAGTATGGACTTTGAGGGTGGAGGGGTACAGCCTACGCTCCAACCCCTGCTGCAAGAAGGAAAGCACGACACCGATCGAGCATCTTCGGGGGTCCTCTCGACGAGAAGAACACCACTCGATGAACAGGTTCCACTTCAAGGCGTAAGCCCGTCTCGTAGACGGTGCACGTGCCGAAGTGATGGTGGAAAGTACCTCGGGGGGTAAGTCACCTAGAACCTCTGCGTCCCGTCCAGGGACCAGACATGGAGTTTCCAGAGGTCTGGACGCGGGTGCCACAGAGTGCCCCGTCTCTGAGAAAGAGGTCCTTCCTCAGTGGAATGGGCCAGGGAGGGGCTGTTGCGAGGAGTGAGAGTTCTGGGAACCAGGTCTGGTTGGGCCAATAGGGCGCAACTAGCAGGACCTGCTCCTCGTCCTCCCTGACTTTGCACAGGGTCTGTACAAGTAGGCTCACTGGGGGAAACGCATATTTGCGAAGGCCCCGGGGCCAGCTGTGTGCCAGTGCATCTGTTCCGAGTGTTCCCTCGGACAGGGAGTAAAACAACTGGCAATGGGAGGTTTCTGGTGAGGCAAACAGGTCTACCTGAGCCTCTCCGAACTCTCTCCAAATCAGCTGGACCACCTGGGGGTGGAGTCGCCACTCTCCTGGCAGCGCAGCTCGTGATAGCTCGTCGGCCACACGGTTGAGCACACCGGGCACATGAATGGCACGAAGCGACCTCAGATGCTTCTGACTCCAGAGGAGGAGATGGCGGGCGAGTTGCGACATGCGACGGGAGCGTAGACCACCTTGACGGTTGATGTACGCAACGGTCGCAGTGTTGTCCGTATGGACCAGTACATGCTTGCCCCGTAGCGTCGCTGAAGAGGCCGGTCTGGGACACGGGGGAATTAAGGAACCTGACTTTGTCGGTATCCCTCATGTCTGCAAGACACAGCCAGAGATGGCGCTCCTGGACCACTAACGTGGACATCGCACAACCCACTGACCGCGCCGTGACCTTCGTCGCACGAAGCGCGAGGTGCGTCGCGGCACGAAGCTCCTGAAGAACTTGTGGATCATGACCACCCTTGTGCAGGTCCTTCAGTGCCTTGGCCTGATGGACCTGCAGCAACGCCATAGCGTGCAAGGCAGAGGCTTTCCCACAGGCCTGATAAGCCTTGCCGGTAAGATCCGACGAGTACTTACAGGCCCGGGAAGGGAGAGACGGCTCCCTCCGCCAGGTGGAGTTAGGGCACAGTTGCATAGCAACGGCCCGTTCCACAGGGGGGATGCGCGTATAACCCTTAGCCGCCCCGCCATCAAGGGTGGTGAGGGAGGAGGACCCACCGACACGGTTTCGGGCAGTAAAAGGTGCCGTCCACGTGCCAGTGAGCTCTTCATGCACCTCCGGGAAGAAAGGAACTGGGGTGGGGGGCTGAGAACCAGCCCTGGCCACCCCGAGAAACCAATCATCCAGCCTCGAGGGTTCGGGACACGGTGGAGGATTCCACATGAGCCCAACCCTGTTGGCAGCCCGGGCAAGCATAGCCATCATTTCCGGGTCCGAATCGGGCACAGTTGTCACTCCCGAAGGAGGCAGCTGCGCCGAATCATCATCCCCCGAAGTGTCAGGCTTACCCTCCGATGCAGTGATCGACATCCTATCATCTTGGGGAGCTCCAAAGGATACGGATGATACACACCTCTGGGGTGGTCCACCGCGCTCCCCCGGCAGCTCTACTGGCTGCGGAGTGCAGGAGGGATGAGGGTTCCTAGGGGGTTGGTTCCCCGAAGGAAGCGCGCTCACCGTGATCCTCAGATCACCAGCACCGCTGCCCGAGGCAACCCTCTGAGGAGGATTGGAACGAGGCAGCGGCACCGGGACTCCGCCCCTTTGCAGGAACTGGAGTCTAGATCGCAACTCCGAGATGGTCTTCTTCCCACAATGGGTACATGACTCATCCACAAACGCCGCCTCAGCGTGGCTTAAGCCCAGGCACGCGATACAGCGTTGGTGACCATCCCGCGGTGACAGGTAGCGACCGCATCCAGAAACACACAAGTAGAACGACATCTTTAAAAAGACGCGAATCTACTTGTGTAAGCTCTTTTAGGGACTAACTCTTCAAGTGCCGAAGCACGCAGGGGAATGGCCACTGCAACACAGACAGGGAAGAGTGCAGCCTGTCGTGTGCACTCTCTCTTTGAAGCCGCTCTCTTACCAGCTGTTAAAACAGCTTTTTAGCACCCTTAATACAGCGCACCGTTTTACCAGCCGTGAGAACGGTTTTCTCGGGAGATGTTGCTCACTCAGCAAACAAAACAAAAGAAAAGAAAAGAGAGACCGACCCCGCTGCAGTGCTGTCCGCCTGCACCAAAAAGAGCAGTCGAAGAAAGGGCTCGTCTTTTGTCACACACTCCATAGAAAACCATAAGGTTCGGCTCCGAAGCGAAAAGCTGAAGATGCAATGCAATGCTCATTATATACCCGCGCTGCGAGGCGAGCAGCTGATGCATATGATTGCATGCCAATGTGCATTGGCTCGTTGTAGTTATACTCGAAGTAGATTGGCCTCTCTAGCAAGATTCCTATTCGTCGGTCTGTCCGACGTACGTCGAATGTGACCGACTGAATGGGAACTGCTACTTACCTGCCAGTGCATATCCTGTGTTCGTGCCTCTGTTCAAATAAAGTACCTGTTGTTGTCTTACCCTCTTGTTCCCGTCTGTGTCTGACAGACCTATGTTTCTTAAATGTTATGCTGTTGAATTATATTCGTTATAAATGTATCTTCTTAAGTTGTATTCCCCCCTCTTTTATGATATTAATTTTAAATGGTCACCCCTCTGATGCTTTTCATTGATGTAAAACCAAGAAAAGGGGGATAAAAGTTTCTGATTCAAATATAAAAGTGCTGAAAATAAGGCAGTTAGGGTTAGTGGACAGTACCTGGTCTTCCTCCCCTCCTCCCTCTTCATCATATTTCAGGATGTTGTCTCTGATGTCCTCCTCTGGGTCAATCAGCAGCTGTTTGGCCAGTCGTTCTTTATCTCTCCTTTTCATCCACATAATGAACAACAACACAAGGACTACAGAGAGAGAGAGAGTTATTAATGCGAATACAAGAAAACATTTCTTTTCCTCATCAGCACTGACATCTTTACACAAAGACTACTGAAAAGGTGAATCTCAAGAAAGGTATTTGATTTGTGACATTATATTTAAGACAATTATGCACATTTACCCTGCAAATGATCATTACTGTAATGGGTCCGGATGTTTGTTTGTTTGTTTGTGTTTTTTTTTTTGTTTTTTTTATGCCAGTGGCATAAAGTTTGATTTAATATAGCATGTTTCATGTCAACATGCCAAAGCATTGCCTTTTTGGCATTTTGGCAATAAATTTGTTCAAATGAGAGCATTACTTGCTCTCATTGTTAAGTGAGAACATTGGCCGCTGACCCAAAAGTTCTCAGGTAGCTTCAAGACATGGTGTAAATGACATATACCAAGTATTAAATAGTAATTGTGTTTCTAGACTTTATGGATATTATCAAATGTAAATGCAACTTCCTGATCTGTGATCAAATGTCATAATTCCCCCATGTACGGATCAATTGGCTGGCATATACTACAATAGCAGAAAAAGAGCATTGATACAATAAGTGCCTTTGTACCTTTGGTGCTTCTCTTCTAATTAAAGGCAGAACAAATTTTTGATGCTGTATAAATGCATTATAATTTATGCATTATAATTTAAATATTACTAATATATATATATATATATATGAGGTGCAACGATGCTAAATTTCTCTGTCGATACCGATAGCCGATTATTCAGAATGATATCGGCCAATACCGATAGTTTGGTTTTTCTTAAGGAAAAAAAATCTTTCCCAAATAATGTTGCAAACTATACAGGGAACCCTCTCATTTGGTACACTACAATATTAGAGGTTACAATTAACAACAGAAGTTTTATATTCAGCTGCTGTTTATTTTCAGATATAATAATTACACTCAAATAAAAACTGAAATGTTTGTATAAAACTTAGTATCACATAAGGTAGTTTTCATAAGCATTGTTGTCTTCATGGCAAATTTACACAAACATAATTAACAGTAAATAAAGTGTTTTTTATAGATAGATAGATAGATAGATAGCTAAGGAACTGTGAACATTGGAAAATTGGTAAATAAGGTAAATTTGACATGATGCGACATTGTTCACAAGTTGTTTTATTGATGTCTTTCCGCGGTTAAAGCACAAATAAAGTGATTACATGAGACGTGATACATTCTGGTAAGTTGTACTAGACTATATCTTTCAACATAACTTTTATATTTATGCATGTTTTTCGAGATATAACTTGTATTGAAGAGGAAGAAAAGACTTGTGCTCCGCACTGCCGCCTGAACTGAGGCATTACAGCGATCTGACACGTCACATTTAAGAGTGTCAAAACGCCATTTATTGTTTGAATTTCATGGTAAAATGAACAGAATTTGAAAACGGAAACTTTTATTCTAATCAGAAGTAATAAAGCACAAAGCCTTTTGTGATTATTGGATGGGAGGGCGCTACAAATAATATTTGATGTAGCAAAAAATAAAAATAAATACACAGACCTGGCAACCCTGGCTTGAAATACGGGTGATTCATAGGGTCAAAAAGAGCCTGCTTTAGCTTCACTATTTTAAAACTGTTAATGCGTTAAAATTCAACACAAAAGCTGGTTTGCCAACCGCCAAAAAGAAGAAGAAATTCAACACAAGAGTGATCTTCTTCACACACAGTATGTATGAGTTGCACTCTGAACACGTTTTTCCGCACCCTTTTGATTGACACGATATAATCGGCCCTGACTATTGGCAGTTTTTAAACAATCGGCCGATGGCTGAGAGTGATAATAATAGCTTTCATCGGCCGATACAGATTGTTGGCCAATACATTGGTGCATCTCTAATATATATATATATATATATATATATATATATATATATGGTAATATTTAAATTATAATGCATTTATACAGCATCAAAAAATTATATATATATATATATATATATATATAGCTGTAATGAAAATGAGATTTTTTTTTTTTTTTTGAAGGAAAATATAATTTTTAGTTCTTTTTATTGGGAGAAATTGACAGAAAATCTTGACAGATTTTATAAGATTCACCTGTAAATGTGGCATATGTGACTCACTGAGGAGGGTGATGATACAGAGCAGGATGGTAATAATTACTCCTGTGCTGAGCCCAGCGGACATGATGCGCTCCTGATCTATGCAGTCCCCATTGAGATCACACTGACAGACCTTCACCCGCAGATAGGAGGTGCTGGACAATGGCGTGTTACCAGAGTCTGTGATTATAATGGGAATCTTGTAGATTCCATTCTCCAAAAAGTCAATTTTAAGAGACAGTTGTGCATAATCACCTAGAAAATGGATTTAAAGAGCATTAAATCAATACTTTTAATTATTCAAATGTATTTAACTGCAGGTGAGTTATTTGTGTTCTTGAGTCAGTAATAAAATAAGAAATTAACAAAGTGTCTACACTGGAAGTATCCACGACACTACGACAGTTTATACTGTGTGGCATTTTCAACGAGGAGCAAAATTTATATTTTTTGCTTTAGTCAGAAATATCAGTTTGCATTTCCAAACGTTCCTTTTTGCCATTAATTTCAATAATCTGGTAATATTTTTGTATAGTCTGGTGATGGTGATATCTGACATCACCATCATTGAGTCTGTCAGGAATTGCATGAGACTGAGAAAACTGAGACAGAATAAATAAGAGAAATCTACCTGCAAAGCTTACTTAAAAACTGCACAACTGTACCTACCTAAGGCAAAAGCAGTTTTAAAGGCAAAGGTCATACCAAATTTTGATTTGATAAATAGATCATAGTTAACATCATAGTTACAGTTCCCATGGTCCACAGCGAGTCAGGCTTTTACAGCTGCTACTTCCTTGTTCCAAAGAATTATGGCGGCCTCAGGCCCATCCTTGATTTGAAATGTCTGAACCACGCTCTGATAAGACCGACGTTCAGAATGTTAACCTTGAAACAAATCCTCTCGCAGATTTGCCCAGGGGATTGTTTTTTATCAGTGGATCTGAAGGACGCTTACTTTCATATCTAGATCCCCTCATCACAGACCGTTCTTGAGATTTGCGTTTGAAGGGGTGGCTTACCAACTTACAGTCCTACCATTCAGACTGTCCCTAGCTGGATTTTGCTGGAACACTCTCTGAAGATTTAGAGGTTCCATCCAGTAATCTGTCCATAGGCCTTGAGGGCACTTTGAGGCCCCCGTTTCAGCCGCTCACAGAAACTAGCTTTAGCATCTATTAAGCGAGTTGGCGACTTGCAGGCTCTCAACACATCTTACCTCGAGTTTGGGCTTAATGACAGTAAAGTCGTCCTTAGTCCAAGAAGAGGCTAAGTGCCTAAGGTGCCTAAAGTGCCTTTCCAAGCCCTTCAGAGCACAAGTTTCAATGGTCTCTGCTCTCTCCACCAGGGAAGTGGTCTCTTGGGCTTGGTCTAGCGGAGTGTCTATTGCTTACATCTGTGTGGCGGCCAGCTGGTCCTCGCCGTCTACCTTTGCCAGGTTTTACTACTTGGATGTTCCTGCTCTTCAGGCATGAATATTGTCTACTTAACCAGTCCGCAGCCTCTGGGGGTTTTTTCACTTGGGAGCAGCTGAAGAAACTTGCCCAGGATCTAGATGTGTGGAAAACTCCACCTATGTTCCATAAGGGGCTACCGGCAAAAGTAGGAGTTTTTAATTGGTGGTTTGTTGGCCGTTACATTCTAATGGTGCATTATTTCACTGTACACCTCGCAATGTGGGCTTTAACTTGTGAAAAGTGGTGCTTATTCACTTTTAAAATTACAAGTGTAAAACATTACTTTACCAACTTCATAACAACTTAGTTATGAATTTATTATTTTACTATATTTTTTAAACTATTTTCCGCTGAACTTTTCCACAGACGTCCTAGCAAGCTGGCTTTGATGAAACATTCAAATAGATTTAAATATAAAATGCATAGCAATCAAATCAGATGGACATGGAAAAAATGAATTGAAAAAAGAACGTGGAGTCAACTGAATTTGTGTTGTGATGCATCGTGTGATTCCAGTGTAGACGGCTAATGACAACTGTAATGACAATCTAATTGCTCTTGAATGGTGTACACAGTCCAGGAGGCTGATGAGATGTAGTTTTCTGCATATTGCTGTGTGTGTGTGTTTATTTTCTCACCGCTGAGACGCGTGATCGTCCAGTTCTTCCTAACATCAATGGGTTGTAAGGGAAGCTCAAAAGAGAAGGGTGCAGTGTTGGGCTCAAGGTCTGCATCCACTGCTGTGATGTTAATGCCATTGTTCTCAGGTTTTTCACACATTACCGTCTCTGGTGGGAAAACCTCAGGAGCATTATCATTGACATCCAGAAGAAGGATTTGCAAAGTACCAGTGCTGCTGGCCGGAGGAATTCCTGGAGACCAAACAGACTCATTATTGTTGTGCTCCCTTCCTGGGACACTATCCCAGAGTGCCACCAGAGTACTCCCTTTCCTCAAAATTAAACACATCTGTTTCTAATCTGCTCATCAATTGGAGACTACTGTATATAAGCACTGCAGTACAATGTTGTTTGCCATCGGTAACATCTCTAAACAGTTTTCCCTGGGTAATTGCATTCCCGTGTATTATCTTGCTTGCCTTGCTTACTGGATTCTTTGTTTCACAATAAAGTCACAAATAAAGTCATCACGGTGCACGCCACGGCTGCAAACCGCATCCAGTCGGTCTGTCTTGTTTATGGTTTCTTTTGTTTTTGGTTTGCCATTTATTTTATTTGTCATTTCTTTTGTTTTTTTTGTGAGTGGGAAAAATGTTTTTCTGCACAGCTAAAGGTGTGCATATGTGTATTATTGTTTTGTTTTTTTGACATGTGGTGAGGTTGATATGGATTGGTGCGTTGGGGACATTTGTTCTGCTATTGTGTACAGCAGAGGAGCTTTGCCTGAAGTAGAACACTTGGTAACTCAGCGGTTTGCAACAGAGTGTGGCTTATGTTTGACACTGGGACTCTTAGATCATATTCCCAGAGAGCTAAGGAGGAGCAGGTCGCCGAAAGAAGTGAGGGAGAAGAGGTGGAGTCCGGAGGCGCCAGCCAGCAGAGTACACAAAGAAACCGCTTCCATCCATAATCCTCACAAATTTGAGGTCAATAAAGAATCCGAGCTTTAAACAAGGTACTGTTGAGACGTTTGAGAGGCATCACTGTATGTTTGAGAGAAACCTGGTTACATTCTTCAGTACCGGCCTGTGAAAACAAAGGCTTTACTGCGGTAAGAGTGGACAGAGATCGGAACTCTTGTAAAAGCAAAGGTGGTGGGATTTGTGTCTATATAAATGATCTATATAAATGATCTTCAGTATAAAGTGAATAGGAGGATTTGTGACATTGAGATCTTGTGCCTGACTCTGAGAGCTTTCTACCTGCCCAGTAGGGATGTGCCTGAAGCCGAATACCTTATTCAAAAAGGCACGGATAATGGCTTCAAAACAAAAAATGAATTTTACAGAATAATAAAATATTCAGCAGACATAGTCACTCCTCATGTTTGCTGGATCAGGGGTTTTCAAATCTGTCATGGAGCACCCCCAGCACTGCACATTTGTGTGTCTCCCTCATCTTAAACACCTGATTCAGCTCATCAGCACCTGAAGTGATTGTGTCAGATTGCTCCAGGACAGGTTTGAAAACCCCTGTGCTGGATAACACACTGTAAAATGAAAAAAAAAAAAAAAAAAAACTCTTCTTCTTCGATATTTAATGTTATTGTTTTAATTACAAATATTAAATATTTATTTCTGTGGATCAGGAAAGGTCTCTGAGCTGGGACTCAAACTCAGGTCACATGAAACCGTACTATATCGTGAAGCACTGCCTTTGAGGCTTTTGGCTCCAACAATCAGAGGGGAACCGACAGGGCCTAAACTATTTCCTACTACTAAATTCAGAAAAAACAGAGATTCTAATTTTTGGACCAAAAACTTCTTCACGTAATAACCTAGAATATTGTCTAACACTTGATGGCTGCTCTGTTAAGTCTTCGTCGTCAGTTAGGAACCTGGGTGTGCTCTTTGATACCAATCTTTCATTTGAAGGCCATGTTACTAGCATCTGTAAAACCGCATTCTTCCATCTTAAAAATATATCTAAACTACGACATATGCTCTCAATGAAAAATGCAGAACAGTTAGTTCATGCGTTCATGACCTCAAGGCTAGATTACTGTAATGCTCTACTGGGTGGTTGTTCTGCTCGCCTGATAAATAAACTACAGCTCGTACAAAATGCAGCAGCTAGAGTTCTTACTAGAACCAGGAAGTATGACCATATTAGCCCAGTTCTGTCAACACTGCATTGGCTTCCTGTTAAACATCGTATAGATTTTAAAATCTTGCTAATTACTTACAAAGCACTAAATGGTTTAGCTCCCCAGTACCTGAGCGAGCTCCTAATTCATTATAGTCCTTCACGTCTATTGCGATCTCAGAATTCAGGCCAGCTGATAATACCTAGAATATCAAAATCAACTGCAGGTGGTAGATCCTTCTCCTATTTGGCACCTAAACTCTGGAACAATCTTCCTAGCATTGTTCGGGAAGCAGACACACTCTGTCAGTTTAAATCTAGACTGAAAACGCATCTCTTTAACCTGGCATACACATAACACATTACCAATTTATATTTTCAAATCCGTTAAAGGATTATTAGGCTGCATAAATTAGGTCAGCCGGAACCGGGAACACTTCCTATAACACCTGATGTACTCGTTACATCAGAAGAAGAATGGCATCTACGCTAATATTAGTCTTTCTGTTTATCCCGAGGTTCACCGTAGTCAACCGGATCTGGGCCGTATCCAGGTGAGACCAAGGACCTGCACCTTGACACGACCACAACGCAGCCCTGAAGTATCAGCAGAGATTGAGTCAACTAGATCATCCACTGTGAGGGCCTCATCGACACGACAGCCTCGACACAGTTCCTCAACAACCGTCCATACCGGCGTGATGAATACGATCCTCAATTGGATGGAACTGAAATAAATACTTTTAATGTTGCGATCCTATTGGACTTATGATAGCAACCTGAATTGTAACAAAGCACTGTTGGCCAGAGGAGAACTGGCACCCCGACTAAGCCTGGTTTCTCCCAAGGTTTTTTTCTCCATTTTAACACCAATTTGCCACTTGTCTGCCACCTGATGTCACCTGATGGAGTTTGGGTTCCTTGCCGCTGTCGCCTCTGGCTTGCTTAGTTGGGGACACTTGACTTGACATTTGATATTCAACAGTGCTTTGATCTGCCTGCACTGACACTATTCTTTAAGAGCTGCTGTGCAGCCAAACAATGTACCAGTTATCAATGTAAAGCTGCTTTGACACAATCTACATTGTAAAAAGCGCTATATAAATAAAGGTGACTTGACTATTGTAAAAATAATATTTACAAACTTGTAATTAAAAGGTAAAAACTTTTCATAAAAAGTAATCAGTTCTAATGATATTTCAAGGATTCATAAATTGTTGTGTAGATGCCCATTTTCTCCATATTAGATTTTTTCCGCCTAACACTTTCAGCTCTGTGATTGGTGGTCCAACTATGTAATTACAGAGGGCCAAGCAATAGCAAGTCAATGAGAGATGAATGTCAACTGATCAATCATGCTGTTCCTCTAAATGGGTGGGGCTTGTTATCACTAAGTTTATGACAACTTCTGCCCACTGTGGGGAACATAATCGAGAAAAAAAAGCTAATAAAATATCCAGCTATTCGCTATGGAAAATGCAAGTAATGTTGGTGAGGAGGACATCTTTCCTAATTTATTATCCATGCAGTTTTCGAGATTTGAGTTGATCGGCAAAGGAAGAACTACACCAGAGCTTTGGCGCAGAAATCCAAAGCTTCTGAAAGCAATTATAAGCAATAACCCTGGATGACTGCATCAGCCAAGAAGCTTACTGCTGGCACTGTTTTCTGTCCAAATCCAATAGGTCACGTGCTGACCATTATGCATGCACATTTGCTGTAATTCTGCATAATAGTTACATTTTTCCATAAGTTTATTACGGTCTGTTACATACATTCAATCAGCTGCTGTGCCAGTCTAATGATATTATTCCAATCAACATTGGTTCCAAAATGCCACGATCACTGTTCACTGTCTTTAATGCGGAAGTGTCTGTCACTAACTTGCTTTCGTCTGAGTGCTGTCATGATGTGTCGGTTTTGTGTGTCATATGTTTTGCAACCCGGCCAGCTGTCACCATATTGCACTGAAATGCACACACCGATTGTGTGATGCAATTATTTGTAATGATTATTTGCAATTTTTCTTGTCATTAACTTATGCAGTACTGTAGAAGACACGGTAAGCTAGGCTGATTTTAGGCTGAGTTTACTTTTTCCTGATGAGGGAAGTGGATGAGAGAGCCAAAGTTCAAGAGTCACGGTTCGCTCATCATAATCTGCCACTTAAATCTAAAGATATTCCTCATGGAATTACAGATGCACATGTTTTCATTATTTAAAGCAAATTCTCTCGATTAAAAAGAGCCCAAACTCAATATAATCCATTGCTCAGATCTAAAGATATTAAATTTTGTGTATGTCACTCAGAAAAAAAACAACTTTCAATGCCTTCAGGGCTTAAAGGGTTAAGCGTGTTCTTGGGACATTCAGGGACTGGAATTCATCCAGTGTATAGGCTCTCCCTATTCCCATGTAATACACGATCACACCACATAGAAAGCAATAAAGAAACACACAAACACAAGGGCTCACGGCCTTCTGAGTGTCTGAACTCACAATGTATATGCCCGCACTAAATGTTGCTTTTTATGGATTTCCTTTTTTCAGATTGTTGATTGTACTTTTCAAAAAAGGAGCAAGTATAACAAATAAAAGAAAACAAATATAATTTAAGCTGCAAGCAGCAATGAAAGGGCCCTCGCACCCGTGCCCCTGCCAGCCGGTGGATTTAGGAAGACAGAGCACGGTGTGCAATATGCATTTAAGTATATAAATATAGGAGGACTACATCAGTCATTTGTATCTGCCACACTTCCTGCTACCAGCTGGTGGCGATATGACTATAACTAAATTTTGGTGTGTAGATGTCCCCATGCCAGGGCATTTATCACACATGTGAAGTTTGAGGCAGACTGGACATTGTATGCTCGAGTTACAACAACTTCCTGTTTCATGATGATAATAACATACTTTAGCACTCAGCTAAGTGTTGCTAGCATATTCTAGAATGTAGCATGTTTAGCACTCAATTGCATATTTTAGTATGTTGCTAGTAGTGCATCACAGTGTTAAACACGTCACTTCCTTATTCCAGTGGGTGGTGCTATTACTATAACTGAATATTGTCATGTAGTTTCATGGTGTTAATTACATACATTAGTTTTTAGCCAAGTGTTTCATGATTTAACGTGTTTCTAGTATGTTTGGTACTTCATGGCATATTTAAATGTGTTTCTGGGAGTGAATTACAGTGTAAAGCATGCAATTTTTTGTTGCCAACAGGTGGTGCTATGACTAACTGAATATTGGCATGTAGATGCCTTCAGGCCAGGACTATTATCACACATGTGAAGTTTGGGGCAGATCGGACACTGTATGCTTGAGTTACAACAGCTTCCTCTTTCATGGCGAAACATCGGATTTTTGTCAGGCCGCCACGGACACGTCCTCCAACGAAAACTCAAGATCTTCACAATTTAACATCTCAAAGGACTTTAGATTAGACTGCCCAAATATGATGTTGATCTGATTAAAGCTCTGGGAGGAGTTAGGAAGTACAACGTCTGGAAATGGCAAAAACTGCAAACATTTTGCAGACAAAATCCAAAATATCTCACTTCCTGTTGGTTTTTTTAGATTTTGCTCCCAGGGACTTTTTTGTAGGTATCGGGCTGTTACATGTGTCTATCGAATTTCATACCTGTACGTGAAACGTAGCGCAAGGGGCACTTCGTTGAAATTTTGTATGTGGCGCTATAGAGCCATTTTGCCCTGCCTAATTCTGAGTTTTCGAGCACGTTTAGGCCCTCAAAAATGCAATTAATTTTGGAGAAGAAGAATAATCGACTGAGCAATTACAATAGGGTCCTCACACCATCGGTGCTCGGGCCCTAACGATTTTCTCAGACAGAAAACATACCGCTGTCAGTGACAAGAAACATAGCCGTGTAGATGTTGTTTTGAACTAATGGAGACTCTCTGTCTAAAACACCAGTGGTTGTGATGTCTCCATTCATGGGATCAATTCTCAGCCAGTTTGCAGGGTCAGACAGCGTGCTGTACCTAAGGAGAGAGTAAAAATGTTAAGATATACTAAAAGTGAATTTGAATCAAATATAGATTTATTCAATTAATTTTTTTTTTCTTCATTTTTTTAATCTTATTAGTCGAACAGCTTTTGGAACAGCACAGCTATAACATACCCAAGTATCTCTTGAAGGATGTGTAAAGTTCTCGATTGTCTCTCCAGTATCTTTGATTTTAATTTTCCCTTACAAAAAAGAAGTATACTTCAAGTTCATTTTATCAAGTATACTTAAGTAATATTCAAGTATATTTTTTAAGTATACTTTATGTAGTAAGTATACTAGTATCAATGTACTACTAGTAAACTTGTAAGTGTACTATTTTAATACCGCTTGGGACTAAATTGGCCCAATTGAAGTATACGTTGAAGTGTACTATAAGTGTAACAGTAGTAAACTTTAAGTACACCACTAGTTCACAGCTACGTTTCTCATTTGTACTGCATCTGTACTACAAGTGAACTTATAAGTATCCTAGTAGTTTAATAATCCTTTTTGATCAACACTTAAATGTGGGTAAGTTTCATTTAAAGAAAAAAAAAAAAAAAGGAAACATTTTAAACTAAAAGCTGAGAAAATTGCATTTTTGTCAAAGATTATGTCCGGCTGGGATTCAGAATGATGATTAAACACAGGTGGGGTAGATCCAGTCCATAAACACCCCCAAAGCTTCATAGTCCTCATTCAGTAACATTAGGCAGTTTTGATTTATATGCTGTTTAATGTTTGATGATCGCTTTATTTTACATTTGCGTGAGTAATCTTCTATCGCTTGTTTCAGCTTCTTCTTGATCCAGAGATTCTGTACTCTTTCAGAAGAAGCATAACAGCGCCCCCTACCATATATAGCCTGAAAAGTCAGTCAATGGCAACGGAAGAGTGAAGAAGATTTGAAGTAAATTCAGATACTCAGAATTAGGAATATATCTGTTTTCTTTATAAATCAATATTTTCAAGCAATATATTTTTATACTATACTTTTATAAATATACTTTTAAGTAGGCCATATCTTGATTAAAAGACTCCAAGAGTCCAAGTATAGGCCAAATATACTTAGACTTTTCTGTCAGTATATGTCAAGTATACTTCAGTGCAATTTTAGTATATTTCTCAGAAGTACACAAAGTATATTTCTGCGAAGTATATAAAAAGTAGACTGAAAGTATACTTTCTTATTTTTTTGTTTAAAAGAAGTATACTAATAGCACACTTGAATAAACTTCTTTTTCGTAAGGGTTACTCTGTGACTCACAAGTGTAACTTCTGCTCTGATGAATATGTTGATGACAGATGTGTGTGTGCACCTGAGGCTCTGCTCCATGAAGCGGTCTGGATCCTGAGCAGTAAAGGTAGCGATCACAGACTCTGCCGGCAGACCCTCCTGCAGTTCCAGCAGCTTTGGGTTGGGTTCAAAATAAGGGCTCTCGTTGACATCTGTGACGCGGATGGAGACGGTGGCTGTGGACTGACGGGGCAGACGGATGCCTTTGTCAAGAGGAATCTCATTTACTGCCACCACTGTCAGCACGAATGATCTGTTGATCTCATAGTCAATGGACTGAAACAAAGATAGAAAATAATATATTTTTTTAATCTGTTAAATGAATCTACATAAAATGAATTAAAACCAGCAATGTACTCTGTGTTTCAGTAAAATATGGAATATTCTACTTTATTCTGTTCTTTTCACAGCTGTGCCACTTCTGTGAGTTCATTTCTAATCATTGGTGACCTGACATTCCTGCCATGTTTTTGTATATTGTATCTGAGCAGATGGTTTGTGTAATTCCTTGAGTTTCTGATTCAGCATGTAGTCGACCAAGCAAAAGGCATTTCTGCATAAGGATGACATGCAAATGGAAATATAATACAATTATAATTAAAGGGTCTTGAAACCCCAGAACACATTTTTTGAGATGTGAACAGATCTGTCCAGGCTGCAACATTAATAAAAACACTAAGGGCCTCAATTATAAAATGTTGCGCAGAAACCGTCCTAAATTTGATCTTACGATCATTTCTCAGATGTGCGTATGTGTGATTCATAGAATTAATGTACACACAGAAAACGAGCGTACGCCTCTCTTTCAGATGTGAAATCTATAAATCGCAAATGATCTTGAACTTGCGCGCAGCTGAATGGTTTCAGTTCTCCATGTTTTAAACGACACCTAATTTATGCCATTTACATATAAAAGATCACCAGTCATCGTCCAAATCCTTGGCGAGCTGCAAGAATAGCTTAGATTTCCAAAAACCTGAAGTAATCTGACCAGGAAAAGTGTGTATGTCTGCTCAGACCCTGATGTGGCGGTGAGCACTTTTCCACATCAAAGACCGTTTTTATACATATGAGCGTTGGTGCGGATTTAAGCGTACGCACACGCTAAGATCAAATCTGTGCATATGCGCACTTTATAAATGAGGCCCTAAAGGTACTCATTAAGTTTATCCTTAAGTAGAAATTAGTTATTTTTGCATTTTTTTAGAGCAATTTCTGTCTTCCGGTTTGAAAATCAAAGTCGGAGCAACGGCACGGCTTCTGGTGTCAATGCGTAATACCGGCAAGATCCGGAGTGATGATTGGCTGCCGGGGCTCCAGTTGGGGCTGGACGAACGAGCTGACGTCAACCATTTCTGAGCGCTTCTCTGCATTTCTTCATGACAAAGAACTCATTAATTCTAATTATTCATGAGAATGAGCTCTTTTAATCTAAGCACTGCGCTGTATTATGCATGAGGTGGCATTACAGCGGAGAGTTCAAACAACGCGCGCTGTCCATGCACTTCTGCCTGTTCAACTGCGTTGTTGTCATTCAGGCACATATAAGTGTATGTTTCCTCCTCAGTAACACAAAAGTGCTGTTTGCATTTTCCCTGTGATGCATTTAACACTGCAGCTTGACTACAAACACATGGGATCACATCCATCACACGGAGTAGCTGTAATGTACTGCTCCGAGACTTGAGGGTTGAGGATCCAAATGCAGCATTTATTAATCAAAGGGTAATCCACAACCGTAATCAAAAAAGCCAGGCAAAGGTCAAAACACAGGTGAGCAATCCAAACAAAGATAAATTCCAGGACACAGGCAAAAACAGGGAAAACCAGAGATGTAGAAAACAAAAACAAAAACAAAATCCAAGACACAGGAGAAACAAAACACAAAGGCTCAGAAATGCAGCTATTACAGGCATACAAGACCTAACAAGGTAATGAACAACAGCTGAATGTAATCATGGCTGATAAGTCCAGGCAGTGGATTATGGGAAATGGAGTCCATGATGGTGAGGCAATGGTCCGGGATGGAGTGCCCTCTGGTGACTATCAAGGGCACTCTAGCTGGTAATCATGACAGTAGCAATGTAAAATTTCAATCAAGTATGTTACATTTTTGCAGTAAATATTTTATTAATCTGATATTTTACATGTTAGTGTTTGTGTAAAAAAGAAAAAATCTATGTGCGCTAGAACTACACTCATAAATATTATGAATGCTATGACTATAAACAAGATCCCTTTAGCTTATCATTTTATCAGACTGATTTGGAGGATTTGTGTCATAATGGTTTATATGTCACAAGTGTGTTCTTTCAAACGTTTGTAAATGTGCTCAGTGCACAGCATTTCCCTACCTTGACGACAGTCACCAGGCCTTTGTTAGAAACCGGATCAGTGGGCACAGAGAAATGAGCCGCAGGGTCACCCGCTGTTATCCTGTAGATAGTGTTCCACGCTGCTGTGTTGGGCTGGTCTTTGTCCGTCACCGTCAAGTTAGCCACAATAATGTTGACCTGGTTCTCTGGTACCTCGCCAAAGAACTGTATAATATAACACATGAATGTGACAGAGGGCATGTAATGTTATTATTTACATGTCACATGCTAATACTGTATTGTTAGTTTGGCTTGATGGACCATATGTCTTTCTTTTCATTCAGCCAGTATTTCTAAATTTACGAAAATGCCTTTGATTTGGCTTTAGTTTCATTATGATGTGCTTATTGTCTAATACTTTGTTGTGAGTATGCATATTTGCATTGCTTTAACACCTCTCTGTAATTCCAGGGTTTCTACAGGTTTCATCAAATCTAATTTAATGCTTTTAAATGCCTTTTTAATGCCATTTTTTTTATTTTTTAATGCCATATATATATATGCCGCTAAATGTCAATAGATGATGTCATACGGCAATTAGAATATTCATCATGTCATTGTTGTATTCACATTCTGCCAAATGTCAGCCCTTTACATTTGTTTGCTTCTCTGCTGCTACCCTTTTGCTCACATAATGTATTTTAATACAGCCAAATTCCCAATAAAATTGTTTCATCTATATATTTTTTCTGTTTTTGTTGTCAGACAGTATGAAATGGTGTGACTGAGTTTCTTTTTGTGTGTGCTTCGCTCATGTTTCCATTTCTCCTCGAGATGGTGCGCGAGCCTCAACAACTCAACCTTGTTATCGTCAGTACATTATACAGCCTATTATTATCCACTATCGATTGCCACTAACACTAAATGTAATAAAATCAGTCATAATCGCGTTTTGGTGATTCCCAAGTTGCAGGGTTTTTTTTTTTTTTTTGGGTATTGACATTTTAATCAGGTCCTTGTCCGGTCGAGAAAGTAAAGTTTGAGCCCTGACATGTTAAACCAGCACTAAAATCCTGATTTATAATCGAGACGTTGTCTGACAAAATCACCATACACATAAGATAAAGACATTTGCTGTGATTTTGGCTATATGTACACGTAAAATGATCACTCAGGTTAGAAGCAATAGTATCTATTTTATTTGTTCTCTGACGGAGCGCACATCCTCAACTGAATGCACTGCTGAACCAGAGAGGCGCGGCAGGAAAGCAAGATCTCGCGCTCGTGCAATAGTACCAGGGGGTCTCGGAAGCTAGATGAGGTTAACAAGTCGCTATATTCGTCACTACGAGCTTTCTTAGAAAAAAGTCGTAAAAGGGGTCTGAAAAGGCGCTAAGTTGGCAACACTGATGCAGCCTTCTGTCTACAGTTTCCAGTGCGCCGCTGTCCAAACCGGCGTTACGGCAGTTTTGCACCGGCTGGAGGCAATTACCAAACTGGTTCCGTGTGCGTATCACACCGACGTACATATTTTGCGACAGCAAATCAAAGTTATTAATTATTTAGGCTTTATTCAAAATAAACTGGTAGTATTATTTTTCTTCAAAACTATCTAAAAAATTTAATGCCTGTAGAAATAAAATTTAATGCTTTTTAATGCCATTCAAAATCCATTTAATGACTTTTAATGCTTTTTAATGCCCCGCGGATACCCTGAATTCTCACCTTCTCGCACACCAATTGGTTAATTATAAAATGCTTACAGCAACTATTGGCCAAATTCCTGTCTCTCAACCATTAGCCTTGTAGCATGAACGAGTGAAAGTGAAGGCCAAGTATGGTAACCCATACTCAAAATCTGTCCTCTGCATTTAACCCATCCAGTTGGAGCACACACATTAGGAGCAGAGAGTAGTGAACACACACTGCAAACCGGAGCAGTGGGCAGCCATTTTTGCTGTGGCACCGAGGAGAGAGATTGGGGTTAGCTGCCTTGCTCAACCTCAGTCATTTCCTGCAGGTATTGAGAAACAAATCAGCAACCTTCGGGTTACCAGTCTGACCCTCTAACCATTAGGCCACGACCGCCCCTAATCGCTGTGTACAGCATCATACAGTTGCTTGTCAAGAGCAGCAGATGACAGCTATCCTGAGCCAAAACAATGTCCAAACAAAAGTACAAATTTACAGAGGAATTGCTCAAAAAATTTTCCATTCTTTTGTTCTGGTCAAGATCTGCTAAAGGTTTGTGATGTAAAGCTGGCACTTTTGATGAGAATAAAGGTGCGAGTGTTTTAGAAGCCCACATTAGCACTGTGAAGCAAAGGTGAGAGTTCAGCAGGAGGACTGAAAATCAAATGTCAAAAAAAACAAAATATACCTGAGAATCAACTAACTATTGATAGGGTGATTCTCAGGTATGAGTCAAGTCAAGTCACCTTTCTTTCTACAGTGCTTTATCCAGTACAGATTGTTTCAAAGCTGTTTACTGTAATAACAGGAAAATAATGATTCAATGAGGCAAACAGAGTTCAGTTCTGCTGTAAAGCAGCTCTAAAAAGACTATAGTAAACAGTCCTTATTCAGACTGAAATCAGTTCAGTGTTGATTCAGTTCAGTTCAATAACTGTGTAAAGTACATCAATTATGAAACGAGTTCGATTCAGCTTTACAGAAAACAGTGTGTGTGTGTAGAGGAGCTTACGGTGTCCGTGGTGAACTCTGGAGGGTTGTCGTTGATGTCTGTGACAGTGATAACAGCTGTGCCTGTATTAGAAAGACCGTACATGGGATTTCCTTCCATGTCAGTGGCTTGAATAATCAGTGTGTACTGCGGCACTTTCTGCAAAGAGAGACCACACAGTGAATGTTCACATTTACACTTTCTTGCATTTCTTTTCACACCTTATGAAAATTTCCAAAAAGGAAATGAAAATAATGTAATTGTAAAAATCAGATGGTATTTAGAATGTCTAAACAGATTGTGTGCTGGAGTCACTAACAATTCTCCCAACCCATTTCTTGACAGAACGTATTATTGGCAATAATAAGTTCTGCCAACCTGAATACTCGCTGAAGTCGGTGCGTGTCCAGTTGGGTGGCAGAGCTGTAACAAACAGTAACTGATGAACACAGGACAGATTCAACAGTGGCCCTGTAAAACTGGCATAGCATTTCCTTTGGCAGGTTATGTGTCAGTGTTCTGTGTTTGTTTCCCTGTGTCACATGTTCTTTTGTTCAGTTTTCCCGCCACTAGTTTGTTTCCTTAGTTACCCTGATTTGAGTTCATTAGTCCCAGGTGTCCTATTAATTAGCCTTGTTTGCCCCTTTGTTTGACTTGTATATATTCCCTGTGTTCTCCCTCAGTCTCTGTCGGTTCTTGTCATTGTATTACGTTTATAGTGGATGTGTGTTCTCCTGTGTATTCCCTGGTTCCTGTGTGTTTCGTCATTAAAGTCAGCATTCCTGCATATCTCCTTGTTGTGAGTGTTCCTACACCATGCCCGCTGACATTATGCTTCCTTAGTTGACAGAAGAAGGACATCCTCTGCTGTGATTTCTTGATGATGTGGAGAATGTTCCTCTCCCACTTCAGATCCTTGCAGATGGTGAAACCAAGGAACTTGTAGGAACAGTCCTGGTCACAATAAAGCCATTGATTATGAGTGGAGAAAAAGGAGAAATAACTTTTTTTAATCAGCATCTTTACAGTCGTACTGATGTTTAATTCCAGGTTGTTGCATCTACACCACAGGGAAAGCTGGTCCATCTCCTGCCAATATGTGCCTCATCTCTGTCCCAAATAAGGCCGATGATTTTTTTTTGTCATCCGCAAATTTTAAGAATTTGACAGTTGAGTCTGAGGAGGTGCAGAATAACAAAGGGGAAAGCACACACCCTTGAGGGGCCCCAGTGCTTGTGCTGGATGTAAATGCTCCCAAATTCACCTGCTGTTAGTGAGAAAGTTAACGATACAGTTATAGATGAAATTTGGCCCAGTAAGCCGGCTGAGTTTAAAGTGAAGAATGTCAGGGATGATTGTATTAAAGTCTGAGCTGAAGTTCATACATGAGTCCCCGGAGAGTAAAGGTGCTCCAAAATAAACTGCAGTCTCATGTTCAGTACGTCTTCCACAGACAAACTGGGAGGGATCCAGCAGTGAGCCTGTAATGATCTTCAGGTATGTTATTATCAGCCTCTCAAAGCATTTCATAACTTCTGAGGTTAGGGCAACTGGTCTGTATTCATTCTGAGATGTAAGCTGTTTTAGGGAAAGGGATAATAGTGGATCGTTAAAAGCATGATGGGGCCTTGCTCACTTCCAGTGATTTATTAAATATCTGAGTAAAAATGGGGGCTAGCTGGTCAGCAGATTTTAGGCAAAAAGGGGACACCTGGTCAGGGGCAGGGGCCTTCCTAGTGTTTTGTCCTTTGAAGAGCCGCCTAACATCGTCCTCTCAGAGTGTAAAAGCTGAAGGAGGGTAATGGAGGCATGGAGGGAGAAATGGATGATTGGGGAGCAGAAAAGGTAGAACTAAATAAAGGCAGAGGGAGAGATGTTAAAAGCAGGCTGATGGACTCCTCAAACCTGCAGCAGATGTTCAGATCTTCAGCCAGCCGTTGGGGTGTTATATGAGTTGTTTTACTATTGTTGTTTTATAATCTCCACTCCTCAAATATATAAAACATTAACCTTTGTTTATATAGTGTTTTTTTCGTTTGTTTGTTTGTTTGAGTGAAGAAAACGCTGTACTTATTCAAAGAAGCAGTTCTTTATTTACCCTTGCATTGCAAACAAGCAGAGATGCTCCGGACTGGATGAGGCACTTCATTCACAGCAGAGGTGGGCGGAGTTATGAGGTTTGACTGACAGTTTCAGGATCCAGTGGAGTTACGAGTTTTAGTCACAAGCTCTTTTAATACTTTTCATTGGTTAAAAATGATGAAATATGGAGATACAAGGTTTTATATGCGGCTGTTTATTTAATGTACATAGATTTGACCCTACAAATAAAAACCAGCTGTGGACCAGTTGAACTAATCAAGATGTCTTTTCAGAGGTCAAGATTTATAATCATACAGTAAGATAATGTGGTATTGATGTACCTCTCGGTCCAGCCCAGCAGCAACGGTGATGATACTTCCTGTCCTGTTGTTAATGGTGAACATGTTTGGACTGGGGCTGTCGGGATTCTGAGACACAATCTTGTACCGCAGCTGCCCGTTAATAGTTTTGGGATCATCCTTGTCCACTGCAGTCACTGTCATTACTGATGTGCCTATGGAATTTAAAGACAACACACACACACACACACACACAAGTGAACAGTCAAAAATGTAGTTTTATTAATTGAAGGGATTGTCGTGCACATGCACACATGTGAAATGATTTAACCTGGTTTAGAGCCTTCAGGAACGCTTCCATTCCAGATCTGCTGGATGAACTCTGGTCGGTTGTCATTCATGTCAATAACGTTGATCGTGATGTCAATGGGGTTTTCCACCTGATTACCATTCAGGTCCACCGCATGTGCCCTCAACTGATGCCATAACACACAGAGTACTGTATATAAATACAGGGCATGCAAAACACATTTAACTGTGTTGACATTTCAATGTAGTAAGAAGTGCTGATTATTTATAGTTTCCTCGCCGACTATATTGCAACAAAAATTTCAATACATCAGTTATTGCACAATAAATTGAGAAAAT
Source organism: Ctenopharyngodon idella (assembly GCF_019924925.1). NCBI lineage: Eukaryota > Metazoa > Chordata > Actinopteri > Cypriniformes > Xenocyprididae > Ctenopharyngodon > Ctenopharyngodon idella. The sequence continues at coordinate 380,076 of NC_067221.1, forward strand.
GTCTAGAAAAGTTAATACTTCTCACTTTAATTCATGTAAAGTGGGCTGATGTAAAAACACAGGATCGGTAAGCGGAGTGTTGCTGGTTTCATAACCTCACCTTTTACCACTGCAGGTCAGATTGGTCGACTTAAAAGAGATTATTATAATACTGACTCTTTAAATTTTAATTGGTCGATCACGACATTCTGGGTCTGATTGGTCAGTTATTCCCTGATAATGACTGATAATAATCGTGTAATAAGCAGGATAATGCACATCCAGCAGGCTGTTGTTGCAAATTAATTAAGAAACTTCTCTGAGAGAGTTTGATCATGCTGTTGTGTGCAGAACAGCTGGTTTTGAACACAAGAATTAGCGGAACTTTCAAACGTACACTACCATTCACAGGTTTATGGTCAGTAAGATATTTTAACGGTTTTTAAAAAAGAAGTCTCTTCTGCTCAGCAAGGCTGCATTTATTTGATCAGATATACAGTAAAAACAGTGAAATATATTTACAATGTAAAACAGCTGTTTTCTATGTGAATATATAGTAAAGTGTAATTTATTCCAGTGATCAAAGCTGAATTTTCAGCATCATTACTCCAGTCTTCAGTGTCACATGATCCTTCAGAAATCATTCCAATATGATGATTTGATGCACAAGAAACATTTATGATAATTTTCAATGTTTAACGCAGTCATATTTCTGTGGAAACCACGATACATTTTATTTTTCATAATTCTTTGATGAAATTTCAAAAGGACAGCATTTATTTGAAACAGAATTTATTTATATAACATTATATACATTTTAATGCATCTTTGCTGAATAAAAGTATATATATATTTTTTTTTAAATATTACTGACCCTAAACGTACAGTAAAAATTAAATCTAAAGAACAGTAGTGTACATGAAACTTAATAAGCAGCCAGTGTAGTGTAGATACAGGCTAATATGATCACACTTCATGGCTGTACAGTAAACACTCTAGATGCTGCATTTTCAACCAGCTGTAATGTGTTTAATAAGCCTGGGAACATCCGCCAGTGATGCATTACCATTATATAGTCTTAAAGTCATGAATGGGTGTTCAGTTTCAAAGAAGGACTTTCACAGCATATTCTTAAAAACAAAAGAACATTCTAGTTTACAGTACAGAGAAGGTCAGTAGTGATGAACTCACATTGAAGCTGGGCATGTGCTCTCGGTCCAGAGGCTTTAGGACGCTTAGTTGTCCTGAGATGGGGTCAATGGAAAAGACTCCAGTGGGTGGCTGGTCGGCCCCGGGGCCCGTCACGCTGTACCGCAAACTCACCTTCTCATCATTATCTGAGCGGATCTACATGACGGCAGAGAGCACAGCCCTGAACAACATCAAGCAGCTTTCACAACACATTTTAACTTTTGCAATTAAATACATATCTTGAAACAGGGTGTTTAATACGGGACATGATTTTCTCCATAAATGAATTTACTGGATTCTTTTCAGAAGCAGAGGAAGTAAATAGAGGCAATTTTGATTTCATGTTAACATATCATTTAGCCTACAACAGCAGATTCAGCATCCTCCATTAATATGCATGAAAAAAATTTGTGTTCACACTGTGTAATGTGTGTAAGTGAGTACATGTGGATTCTGTGAGATGATATAGAGTATATTACTATAATTTCTGTGTGTGTGTGTGTGTGTGTGTGTGTGTGTGTGTGTGTGTTGATCTTACCATGACCAGTTTCATTGGGAAAGGCCCTCTTGAGTTTTCTGCCACATTGATAGGAGGAATAACCCAATCTCTCTTCATGCGTTTGAGAGACATGTCTATCAGTCGAGAAGGAAACAATATTTCTGGTATATCTCTCCTGAACACATCTTGTTCCTGCAGTCACAGGTGAAGAAAAAACTGTTAAATTTGTGTAACAATAAACAGATGCAGAGTAATACAGCAGCAGGTGTTTACATGTGTCAGCGAGTTTTCTAATCAGTGATTTTCGTAAAAAAAATGACAACTGAAAATGAAGTCTGTTTTAAGAACCATTAACCTTTTTTTTTTTAATTGTGGCATTACAATTAAGAAAACCTGCCATTACAGTAATGAGTAGGGGTGGGTGATATGATATGTGTATCTACAGTTGAATATGTTCAGATCAACAGAGAACAAACCTGTAGTTTGATGTTAGTATCTAGTTTTAATAAATGTATTACTATAATAAAATGCAGTGCTTTATGTAGTGAATATGAAACTGTTCGGCCAACATAAGAGTGTTTTAGTTTTCTGTGTTAAAGGGTTAGTTCACCCAAAAATGAAAATTCTGTCATTAATTACTCACCCTCGTCTCATTTCTAACCCGTAAGACCTTTGTTCATCTTCAGATCACAAATGAAGATCTTTTTGATGACAGAAATTTTCTGAAGAGACTCGTTCGTTTGATATGATGAACAGATTTAATTTAGACTTTTACTCACATGTAAACACTGATCAGCGAACATAAGCAGAAGCTCAACCGAACCTGAATAACGCACAAGAACAAATCTCTTCCGGAAGCTCAAACGTGACCAATGAGGTTCATTCTCGTTATGCAGCACGTCTGAGCTTCCAGAAGAGGTTTGCTCTTGAGCGTTATTCATGTTCAGTTGAGTACATGAGGGTGAGTGATTAATGACAAAATATTCATTTTGGAGTGAACTAACCCTTTAATTGTTTTATGAGCAGTTACATTCATTTGTAGATAACAATCAAACAAATAATAGAAAACATTACTCTGTAATCTGCTTAACTGATGCAGTTTTAAACTTTTTTAGTTCAATGAAACTTTTAATACAATGAAAACATAGAAACATCCATAGAGTTCAGTGCCTAATTCACCTATTCAAGCTATAAGCAATACAGCCAATATTGCAATATCAGTGACCTCTAATATGAAACATGAAGCTGGTCCTTATTTTTCAAAAGTTTTTCCAAACTGGGTTGCAGCTGACTTTCTGACAAAGTCAGGATATTGTGAAGGTGAGAGTGAGTTAGTTAGCTTCAAGTTCATCAGACTGAAAGATTTCCTTCCTACCATTGCCGGGGCTCCATCAGTTGTAATGCCAGCCATATTTTCTCACTTTAATCTTTAATTTATTCTCTTTCAACACTCTTTTAACAGCAAAAAAAAAAGAAAAAAGAAAAAAAAGATCCCCTTCTTTTGTGGTACCAGACAGAGTGTCGATGCCAGCCAGCCAGCCATCACTTCAAAATGTTCGTTTCATCCACATAAAAATAAACCAGCTGTGTGGAATCAGATTTATCGGTGCTCTCACTGTTTCTGCAGCCACTGCAAGGTATTCTTTGACAAACTCTCCAGCAGAGAAGGATCTTCCACTTTTAGCAATTATTGCAGAAAATAGATGCTTTTTTGCAAACAAGACATACTGCCTTTGAATTGACTTCAGTAAATAAAAAAAAAATTATCTTGCCAGTGTGCCACTGCCTCGATCTCTCCATGAAATGTGTGGATTGTTGAGTCACAAATCACACTGTACCTTAAAAGTGTGCCTGTACATTAAAAAAAATGAGTCAAGTTCACTTATATTCTCTACATATATACATATATATATATATATATATATATATATACAGTATATGCACACAAGCCCGTCATCCTAAAACTATACAACCAATGAATAAACAACTAAATAAAAATATCAACAAGATACAAAACAAAATAAACATACACAAAATACAAGCAAAACTTGGACTGAAAGTCTTAGACTGGAAGTAACAGCCTCAGCTATTTCTAGTACAACCATGAAATCTTGTCAAACATCCACACATGCAATATATATAATATAATACACAACCATCAAACAGATTGACTTACAGTGTTATCACTGCATCACGCCATCCTCTTATAGCTGAGATACTGTGTAATCTAGTACAAGCAGCCAAATAAAATAAACAAATAATAATAAACTACTCACATAACAAAATCAACAAAACAAAACTCATACAATCATACATAAACTAAATACTGGGGAAAACTGTGGTCTAGTACGCAATCAGCCGCCAGATAAGTCTGCCAAAACAATTACATGTTCAATATACATACATTCATACAAAATTTAAAATATACAACAAATCACATTTACAACATACATTTCAATTAGTTGTACACTTTTAAAAAAATATATACACTCACATAAAACATTCACAATGTTTCCTATATTAGACCATATCACCATATCACAAGTCAGCGACCGCGATGCCACATTTACTGCTACAAACGAAACAAACAGAACATACTGTACACACTCAAGAACAAACAACGCTCTGCTTACTGCACATAATCAATCAAACGACCAACCCGGACATCATCAGCAACCTGAACAGGGAAGAAACGAGCGGTACGAGATACAGAAGCTCTCCACGCTCACACCAACACCACGCCAACAACCGCGCCGCAGCCCATTACCCCATTTGAGCGGATATTACATGGGACGCACTTCGCAGTGACGTCACCCTAAAGATACACCAACACACTAATAAATATATACATATATATATATATATATATATATAGTCATGGTCATGTCTTATCCCATTGATATTGTACAGTAATTTGTTGTCAGCCTAATAGTAAATGTGCATTTGTCACCATAGTGTACATCAGCAAGTGTCAGAGTACACCGTTATATTGATAACATGGCTAAGCATCTTGTTTGTGAACAATGACACAAGGTCATTCTGATGGCACTGATATGCTCATTGACATAAATTCTTACTTTTGAGAGATTAAATAAGGGTTTTGGTGCTGTTTGTACAAACTGTTTCAAGAAATGCCCTGACCGGTTTGCAAATGTTATGGATGAAATGTAGCAAATGTACCAAAGCGACTGAGGAAAAACTGTAACAAAAATATAAATATATTTTTTTAAATATGCTACAGACTCTAATTTACACTCTGTCAGTTTAAATCTAGCATTTCTTTAACCTGGCATACACATAACACATTATCATAACACATTAGCCGGAACTGGGAACACTTCCTATAACACCAGATGTACTCGTTACATCAGAAGAAGAATGGCATCTACGCTAATATTAGTCTCTCTGTTTATCCCGAGGTTTACCGTAGTTAACCGGATCCGGGCCGTATCCAGGTGAGATCGAGGACCTGCGCCTTGACACGACCACAACGCAGCCCTGAAGTATCAGCAGAGATTGAGTCAACTAGACCATCCACTGTGAGGGCCTCATCGACACGACAGCCAGTGGCAC